>NC_053041.3:392361946-392664977 GCF_002575655.3 Aegilops tauschii subsp. strangulata | reverse complement strand
GATGGAATCGATCTGGACGAGTCACTACAAAAAAAAGACACATCCGTGACATTTTGGGCCGAACGGATTTTTTTCTGTCATACATATGATAGTTCTATGACGATAATTGTGACAAAACCCGGTATCATCATAGATGTGGTGGGCTCCTACTTCTATGACAAATAATCATGACAGAAAATGGGCTTTTCGTCCTGGGCGGGCCGGAGACGAGGCTGCATGACATTCTTTGGGCCGTCCATGATGGAAAAAACCGTGGTAGAAGCGAGGGCGAGGAAAATTTCGGGGAGTTCCCGGTTATGGTGGGAGGTCGGGGGACCGAGCGATGCGCGTTTCTCTCGTACACGTACGCGCGTGTGTGCGAGGCGTTGGGCTCTAACTGAACCCGAGCGATTGCACTGCAGGCTACGCACTACTGAACCCGAGCGATCGATCGATGGCTGTTAACTGAACCCGATCGAGCGATTCCTTCGCTACTGCTGCTATCTGAAGCCGATCGATGCTGCCTCTGGGATGAAAAGTGAGTGTTGCGGGGGGTTTGGATGAACGGTGAGTGGTGGCGTTGCCTCTGGATGAACAGGACCCCGTGGTGTGGTGGAGGGCTGGATGAACAGTAGACGGTGGAGGGGTTCCCGTGGAGGGGTGCTTGAACAGGACCCCGTGGTGTGGAGGGCTGGATGAACAGTAGATGGTGGAGGGGTGCCCGTGGAGGGGTGGTTGAACAGGACCCCGTGGTGTGGAGGGCTGGATGAACAGTAGACGGTGGAGGGGTGCCCGTGGAGGGGTGGTTGAACAGTAGCCGGTGGAGTAGCGCGCGGTGGAGGCTGGATGAACAGGAGCCCGTGGAGGCTGGAGGAGGTCGACGGTAGCCCGTGGAGGCTGGAGGAGGTCGACGGTGGAGATGAACAGTATCCCGTGGAGTCCCGTTTTGCATTATGCCACACCCCTCCCAATGAACAGGACCCCCGTTTCGACCATAGGAGGTCCGTTTCGTCTGTTTTACGGTACGCCACACCCCACCCGATCAACAGGACCCTGTTGGTAATTGTAGCATAATTTTAAAATTTTCCTACGTTCACCAAGATGCATCTATGGAGTATACTAGCAACGAGGGGAAGGGAGTGCATCTACATACCCTTGTAGATCGCGAGCGGAAGCGTTCCAATGAACGTGGATGACGGAGTCGTACTCGCCGTGATCCAAATCACCGATGACCGAGTGCCGAACGGACGGCACCTCCGCGTTCAACACACATATGGTGCAGCGACGTCTCCTCCTTCTTGATCCAGCAAGGGGAAAGGAGAGGTTGATGGAGATCCAGCAGCACGACGGCGTGGTGGTGGATGTAGCGGGTCTCCGGCAGGGCTTCGCAAGCTTCTGCGAGAGAGAGAGAGGTGTTGCAGGGGAGGAGGGAGGCGCCCAAGGCTGTTGTGTGCTGCCCTCCCTCCCCCCTTTATATAGGCCCCCTGGGGGGGGGGCGCCGGCCCCAAGAGATGGGATCTCAAGGGGGGCGGCGGCCACAAAGGGGGGAAGGGGTGCCTTGCCCCCCAAGGCAAGGGGGAACTCCCCCCTAGGGTTCCCAGCCCTAGGCGCATGGGGGGAGGCCCAAGGGGGGCGCCCCAGCCCACTAAGGGCTGGTTCCCTTCCACTTTCAGCCCACGGGGCCCTCCGGGATAGGTGGCCCCACCCGGTGGACCCCCGGGACCCTTCCGGTGGTCCCGGTACAATACCGGTAACCCCCGAAACTTTCCCGGTGGCCGAAACTGGACTTCCTATATATAATTCTTCACCTCCGGACCATTCCGGAACCTCTCGTGACGTCCGGGATCTCATCCGGGACTCCGAACAACTTTCGGGTTTCCGCATACATATATCTCTACAACCCTAGCGTCACCGGACCTTAAGTGTGTAGACCCTACAGGTTCGGGAGACATGCAGACATGACCGAGACGCCTCTCCGGTCAATAACCAACAGCGGGATCTGGATACCCATGTTGGCTCCCACATGTTCCACGATGATCTCATCGGATGAACCACGGTGTCGAGGATTCAGTCAATCCCGTATGCAATTCCCTTTGTCAATCGGTATGTTACTTGCCCGAGATTCGATCGTCGGTATCCCAATACCTTGTTCAATCTCGTTACCGGCAAGTCTCTTTACTCGTACCGCAATGCATGATCCCGTGACTAATGCCTTAGTCACATTGAGCTCATTATGATGATGCATCACCGAGTGGGCCCAGAGATACCTCTCCGTCACACGGAGTGACAAATCCCAGTCTCGATCCGTGCCAACCCAACAGACACTTTCGGAGATACCCGTAGTGCACCTTTATAGTCACCCAGTTACGTTGTGACGTTTGGCACACCCAAAGCACTCCTACGGTATCCGGGAGTTGCACGATCTCATGGTCTAAGGAAAAGATACTTGACATTGGAAAAGCTCTAGCAAATGAAACTACACGATCTTTTATGCTATACTTAGGATTGGGTCTTGTCCATCACATCATTCTCCTAATGATGTGATCCCGTTATCAATGACATCCAATGTCCATAGTCAGGAAACCATGACTATCTGTTGATCAACGAGCTAGTCAACTAGAGGCTTACTAGGGACACGTTGTGGTCTATGTATTCACACATGTATTACGATTGCCGGACAATACAATTATAGCATGAACAATAGACGATTATCATGAACAAAGAAATATAATAATAACCTTTTATTATTGCCTCTAGGGCATATTTCCAACAGTCTCCCACTTGCACTAGAGTCAATAATCTAGTTACATTGTGATGAATCGAACACCCATTGCGTCCTGGTGTTGATCATGTTTTGCCCTAGGGAGAGGTTTAGTCAACGGATCTGCTACATTCAGGTCCGTATGTACTTTACAAATATCTATGTCTCCATTTTGAACACTTTCACGAATGGAGTTGAAGCGACGCTTGATATGCCTGGTCTTCCTGTGAAACCTGGGCTCCTTCGCAAGGGCAATAGCTCCAGTGTTGTCACAGAAGAGAGTCATTGGGCCCGACGCATTGGGAATCACCCCTAGGTCGGTAATGAACTCCTTCATCCAGACTGCTTCCTGTGCTGCCTCCGAGGCTGCCATGTACTCCGCTTCACATGTAGATCCCGCCACGACGCTTTGCTTGCAACTGCACCAGCTTACTGCTCCTCCATTCAAAATATACACGTATCCGGTCTGTGACTTCGAGTCATCCAGATCTGTGTCGAAGCTAGCGTCGACGTAACCCTTTACGACGAGCTCTTCGTCACCTCCATAAACGAGAAACATGTCCTTAGTCCTCTTCAGGTACTTCAGGATATTCTTGACCGCTGTCCAGTGTTCCTTGCCGGGATTACTTTGGTACCTTCCTACCAAACTTACGGCAAGGTTTACATCAGGTCTGGTACACAGCATGGCATACATAATAGACCCTATGGCCAAGGCATAGGGGATGACACTCATCTCTTCTATATCTTCTGCCGTGGTCGGGCATTGAGCCGTGCTCAATTGCACACCTTGCAATACAGGCAAGAACCCCTTCTTGGACTGATCGATACTGAACTTCTTCAATATCTTGTCAAGGTATGTACTCTGTGAAAGACCAATGAGGCGTCTTGATCTATCTCTATAGATCTTGATGCCTAATATATAAGCAGCTTCTCCAAGGTCCTTCATTGAAAAACACTTATTCAAATAGGCCTTTATACTTTCCAAGAATTCTATATCATTTCCCATCAATAGTATGTCATCCACATATAATATGAGAAATGCTACAGAGCTCCTACTCACTTTCTTGTAAACACATGCTTCTCCATAAGTCTGTGTAAACCCAAACGCTTTGATCATCTCATCAAAGCGAATGTTCCAACTCCGAGATGCTTGTACCAGCCCATAAATTGAGCGCTGGAGCTTGCATACTTTGTTAGCATTCTTAGGATCGACAAAACCTTCCGGCTGCATCATATACAACTCTTCCTTAAGGAAGCCATTAAGGAATGCCGTTTTGACGTCCATCTGCCATATCTCATAATCATAGTATGCGGCAGTTGCTAACATGATTCGGACGGACTTCAGCTTCGCTACGGGTGAGAAAGTCTCATTGTAGTCAACCCCTTGAACTTGTCGATAACCCTTAGCGACAAGTCGAGCTTTGTAGATGGTCACATTACCATCCGCGTCCGTCTTCTTCTTAAAGATCCATTTGTTTTCTATGGCTCGCCGCTCATCGGGCAAGTCAGTCAAAGTCCATACTTTGTTTTCATACATGGATTCTATCTCGGATTTCATGGCTTCTAGCCATTTGTCGGAATCCGGGCCCGCCATCGCTTCTTCATAGTTCGAAGGTTCACCGTTGTCTAACAACATGATTTCTAGGACAGGGTTGCCGTACCACTCTGGTGCGGAACGTGTCCTTGTGGACCTATGAAGTTCAGTCACTTGATCCGAAGCTTCATGATCATCATCATTAACTTCCTCCCCAGTCGGTGTAGGCACCACAGGAACATTTTCCCGCGCTGCGCTACTTTCCGGTTCGGAAGGGGTGACTATCACCTCATCAAGTTCCACTTTCCTCCCACTCAATTCTTTCGAGAGAAACTCCTTCTCCAAAAAGGACCCGTTCTTGGCAACGAAGATCTTGCCTTCGGATCTGAGGTAGAAGGTATACCCAATAGTTTCCTTAGGGTATCCTATGAAGACGCATTTTTCCGATTTGGTTTGAGCTTTTCAGGTTGAAGTTTCTTGACATAAGCATCGCATCCCCAAACTTTTAGAAACGACAGCTTAGGTTTCTTCCCAAACCATAATTCATACGGTGTCGTCTCAACGGATTTCGATGGAGCTCTATTTAAAGTGAATGCGGCAGTCTCTAAAGCATAACCCCAAAATGAGAGCGGTAAATCGGTAAGAGACATCATAGATCGCACCATATCCAATAGAGTGCGATTACGACGTTCGGACACACCATTTCTCTGAGGTGTTCCAGGCGGCGTGAGTTGTGAAACTATTCCACATTTCCTTAAGTGTGTACCAAATTCGTGACTTAAATATTCTCCTCCACGATCTGATCGTAAGAATTTTATTTTTCTGTCACGTTGATTCTCAACCTCACTCTGAAATTCCTTGAACTTTTCAAAGGTTTCAGACTTGTGTTTCATTAGGTAGACATACCCATATCTACTTAAGTCATCAGTGAGAGTGAGAACATAACGATATCCTCCGCGAGCCTCAACACTCATTGGACCGCACACATCGGTATGTATGATTTCCAATAAGTTGGTTGCTCGCTCCATTGTTCCGGAGAACGGAGTCTTGGTCATCTTACCCATGAGGCATGGTTCGCACGTGTCAAATGATTCATAATCAAGAGACTCCAAAAGTCCATCTGCATGGAGCTTCTTCATGCGCTTGACACCAATGTGACCAAGGCGGCAGTGCCACAAGTATGTGGGACTATCGTTATCAACTTTACATCTTTCGGTATTCACACTATGAACATGTGTAACATCACGTTCGAGATTCATCAAAAATAAACCATTGACCAGCGGGGCATGACCATAAAACATATCTCTCAAATAAATAGAACAACCATTATTCTTGGATTTAAATGAGTAGCCATCTCGAATTAAACGAGATCCAGATACAATGTTCATGCTCAAAGCTGGCACTAAATAACAATCATTGAGGTTTAAAACTAATCCCGTAGGTAGATGCAGAGGTAGCGTGCCGACGGTGATCACATCGTCCTTGGAACCATTCCCGACACGCATCGTCACCTCGTCCTTCGCCAGTCTCCGTTTATTCCGTAGTTCCTGTTTTGAGTTACAAATATGAGCAACAGCACCGGTATCAAATACCTAGGAGCTACTACGAGTACTGGTAAGGTACACATCAATTACTTGTATATCACATATACCTTGGGTGTTGCCGGCCTTCTTCTTGTCCGCTAAGTATTTGGGGCAGTTCCGCTTCCAGTGACCACTTCCCTTGCAATAAAAGCACTCAGTCTCGGGCTTGGGTCCATTCTTTGACTTCTTCCCAGTAACTGGTTTACCGGGCGCGGCAACTTCCTTGCCGTCCTTCTTGAAGTTCTTCTTACCCTTGCCCTTCTTGAACTTAGTGGTTTTATTCACCATCAACACTTGATGTTCTTTTCTGATCTCCCCTTCCGCTGATTTCAGCATTGAATATACCTCGGGAATGGTCTTTTCCATCCCCTGCATATTGTAGTTCATCACAAAGCTCTTGTAGCTTGGTGGAAGCGACTGGAGGATTCTGTCAATGACCGCGTCATCCGGGAGATTAACTCCCAGCTGAGACAAGCGGTTGTGCAACCCAGACATTCTGAGTATGTGCTCACTAACAGAACTGTTCTCCTCCATTTTACAGCTGAAGAACTTGTCGGAGACTTCATATCTCTCGACCCGGGCATGAGCTTGAAAAACCAGTTTCAGCTCCTCGAACATCTCGTATGCTCCATGTTTCTCAAAACGCTTTTGGAGACCCGGTTCTAAGCTGTAAAGCATGCCGCACTGAACGAGGGAGTAATCATCAGCACGCTGCTGCCAAGCGTTCATAACGTCTTGGTTTTCTGGGATTGGTGCTTCACCTAGCGGTGCTTCTAAGACATAATCTTTCTTGGCTACTATGAGGATGATCCTCAGGTTCCGGACCCAGTCCGTATAGTTGCTGCCATCATCTTTCAGCTTGGTTTTCTCTAGGAACGCGTTGAAATTGAGGACAACGTGGGCCATTTGATCTACAATACATAGTGTAAAGATTTAGACTAAGTTCATGATAATTAAGTTCATATAATCAAATTATTTAATGAACTCCCACTCAGATTGACATCCCTCTAGTCATCTAAGTGAAACATGATCCGAATTTGACTAGGCCGTGTCCGATCATCACGTGAGACGGACTAGTCAAGATCGGTGAACATCTCCATGTTGATCGTATCTTCTATACGACTCATGCTCGACCTTTCGGTCCTCCGTGTTCCGAGGCCATGTCTGTACATGCTAGGCTCGTCAAGTGAACCTAAGTGTATTGCGTGTGTTCCGAGGCCATGTCTGTACATGCTAGGCTCGTCAACACCCATTGTATTCGAACGTTAGAATCTATCACACCCGATCATCACGTGGTGCTTCGAAACAACGAACCTTCGCAACGGTGCACAGTTAGGGTGAACACTTTCTTGAAATTATTATAAGGGATCATCTTACTTACTACCGTCGTTCTAAGCAAATAAGATGCAAAAACATGATAAACATCACATGCAATCAAATAGTGACATGATATGGCCAATATCATAATGCTCCTTTGATCTCCATCTTCGGGGCACCATGATCATCTTCGTCACCGGCATGACACCATGATCTCCATCATCATGATCTCCATCATTGTGTCTTCATGAAGTCGTCACGCCAACGATTACTTCTACTTGTATGGCTAACGCGTTTAGCAACAAAGTAAAGTAAATTACATGGCGTTATTCAATGACACGCAGGTCATGCAAAATAATAAAGACAACTCCTATGGCTCCTGCCGGTTGTCATACTCATCGACATGCAAGTCGTGATTCCTATTACAAGAATATGATCAATCTCATACATCACATATATCATTCATCACATCTTCTGGCCATATCACATCACATAGCACTTGCTGCAAAAACAAGTTAGACGTCCTCTAATTGTTGTTGCAAGTTTTTTTTACGTGGTTTGTAGGTTTCTAGCAAGAACGTTTTCTTACCTACGTATGACCACAATGTGATTTGCCAATTTCTATTTACCCTTCATAAGGACCCTTTTCATCGAATCCGTTCCGACTAAAGTAGGAGAGACAGATACCCGCTAGCCACCTTATGCAACTAGTGCATGTCAGTCGGTGGAACCTGTCTCACGTAAGCGTACGTGTAAGGTCGGTCCGGGCCGCTTCATCCTAAATGCCACCGAAACAAGAAACGACTAGTAGCGGCAAGAAGAATTGGCAACATCAACGCCCACAACTTCTTTGTGTTCTACTCGTGCATAGTAACTACGCATAGCCTGGCTCATGATGCCACTGTTGGTAATCGTAGCATAATTTTAAAATTTTCCTACGTTCACCAAGATGCATCTATGGAGTATACTAGCAACGAGGGGAAGGGAGTGCATCTACATACCCTTGTAGATCGCGAGCGGAAGCGTTCCAATGAACGTGGATGACGGAGTCGTACTCGCCGTGATCCAAATCACCGATGACCGAGTGCCGAACGGACGACACCTCCGCGTTCAACACACATACGGTGCAGCGACGTCTCCTCCTTCTTGATCCAGCAAGGGGAAAGGAGAGGTTGATGGAGATCCAGCAGCACGACGGCGTGGTGGTGGATGTAGCGGGTCTCCGGCAGGGCTTCGCAAGCTTCTGCGAGAGAGAGAGAGGTGTTGCAGGGGAGGAGGGAGGCGCCCAAGGCTGTTGTGTGCTGCCCTCCCTCCCCCCTTTATATAGGCCCCCTGGGGGGGCGCCGGCCCCAAGAGATGGATCTCAAGGGGGGGCGGCGGCCACAAAGGGGGGAAGGGGTGCCTTGCCCCCCAAGGCAAGGGGGAACTCCCCCCAGGGTTCCCAACCCTAGGCGCATGGGGGGAGGCCCAAGGGGGGCTCCCCAGCCCACTAAGGGCTGGTTCCCTTCCACTTTCAGCCCACGGGGCCCTCCGGGATAGGTGGCCCCACCCGGTGGACCCCCGGGACCCTTCTGGTGGTCCCGGTACAATACCGGTAACCCCCGAAACTTTCCCGGTGGCCGAAACTGGACTTCCTATATATAATTCTTCACCTCCGGACCATTCCAGAACCTCTCGTGACGTCCGGGATCTCATCCGGGACTCCGAACAACTTTCGAGTTTCCGCATACATATATCTCTACAACCCTAGCGTCACCGGACCTTAAGTGTGTAGACCCTACGGGTTCGGGAGACATGCAGACATGACCGAGACGCCTCTCCGGTCAATAACCAAAAGCGGGATCTGGATACCCATGTTGGCTCCCACATGTTCCACGATGATCTCATCGGATGAACCACGGTGTCGAGGATTCAGTCAATCCCGTATGCAATTCCCTTTGTCAATCGGTATGTTACTTGCCCGAGATTCGATCGTCGGTATCCCAATACCTTGTTCAATCTCGTTACCGGCAAGTCTCTTTACTCGTACCACAATGAATGATCCCGTGACTAACGCCTTAGTCACATTGAGCTCATTATGATGATGCATCACCGAGTGGGCCCAGAGATACCTCTCCGTCACACGGAGTGACAAATCCCAGTCTCGATCCGTGCCAACCCAATAGACACTTTCAGAGATACCCGTAGTGCACCTTTATAGTCACCCAGTTACGTTGTGACGTTTGGCACACCCAAAGCACTCCTACGGTATCCGGGAGTTGCACGATCTCATGGTCTAAGGAAAAGATACTTGACATTGGAAAAGCTCTAGCAAATGAAACTACACGATCTTTTATGCTATGCTTAGGATTGGGTCTTGTCCATCACATCATTCTCCTAATGATGTGATCCCGTTATCAATGACATCCAATGTCCATAGTCAGGAAACCATGACTATCTGTTGATCAACGAGCTAGTCAACTAGAGGCTTACTAGGGACACGTTGTGGTCTATGTATTCACACATGTATTACGATTTCCGGACAATACAATTATAGCATGAACAATAGACGATTATCATGAACAAAGAAATATAATAATAACCTTTTATTATTGCCTCTAGGGCATATTTCCAACAGACCCCCGTTTCGACCGTAGGAGGTCCGTTTTGTCCGTTTTGCGGTACGCCACACCCCTCCCGATCAACAGGACCCCGTTCCGAACGTAGGAGGTCCGTTTCCTCCGTTGTGCGGTACGCCAGGCCTCGTTTCCATCGCCTGTTCCGTCCAAGCCCTCCCGATGAACACGACCACGCATTCTGTTCTGACCCAACCGGTTGGCTCCCACGCGTTCCGTTGCCTCCCGATGAACACGACACATTCCGTTGCCTCCCCATGAACACGACGCGTTCCGTTGCCTCCCCATGAACACAACGACAACGCTATTTCTCCGTTCTGACCCAGCCATGTCAACGAGCCCTCGCCGTACGTATGCGCGAGTAGGCGTTTGAGACCCCACCCGTATGTACACATACGTGGCCATATTTTCTTTCTTGCACCCTGGCCGCTGTACGTACGTGTACATGCTACGTGCGCGCCTCTACTATGACACGTGCGCGCCTCTACATCCACCAGTATATATGTACGTACACGTTCGCGACCAGAATGACAACGCTACATACGCTTCGACCAGGTGGGTCCCGACTGTCAGGCACTTCCTTGCGTGCGAAGATGTAGCTGGTGGGTCCCAGCAGTCAGGGGGGCGAATCGTTTTGTTTTTTGTTTGCCCGGACGCACTTCCTTGCGTGCGAAGGTGTAGCTGGTGGGTCCCAGCAGTCAGGGGGGAAACATTTTTTTCGGGAAATACGGTGGCCCGTCCGGTGGGTCCCCGCTGTCAGGTGGAGGAATAATTATTTTGCGCGTAATAAGGAGGCACTTCCTTGCTGCGGCCGTGGACCCAGCTATCAGCGTCTCCACGCACAGTACTCTTCCGATGGAAGTCGGTCATTGACCACATTGACCACGCCGCGCCGAGAGCACCACGGCGGTGGACGACGGCGAGGCCTAGGAAGGGGACGACACGGAGGCAGGGAAGACTCGGCAGTTGTTTCCCACGCGGAGGGGAGTACGACTGTACGAGGGTTTACTGGTTCGTCTGCCGTCACCGGAGAATAACAGCGGGTGTGGGTGAGTAGAGGGATGGCTAGGCCAGCGATGGGAGTACGGTTGGGCGGTGAGGCCTACGCGGGAGCACAGCCGACCGCGGGGAGGAGGGAGCAGGCAGTCCCGCCGGCGGTTGTTTGAGCGGCTGGAGCAGGAAGAGCAGAGATTGAAGAAGGACGACGGCCGTTGGATGGACATCCAACAGTCAGTGCTTGTGCGTCAACCTTTTTTAGGAAAGCCTCAAATCTGTGGAAAACAGCATACAACCCATCTGCCATTATTTCTAATAATTTACATCCCATTTGCTAATTCTCAAGGTTTTTTTGGAGCACATATTCTTTTTGTTAGCATTACAGCCCATATTGTGGCCACGGTTAAAAAATTATACGAAATTTTGCATATTTCGGTGCAGTCCGAACTGTTTTTAATCCCGAAATTTCGACTCACATTCAAACTGATTTAAAAAATAAATGTATATCAATATAAAATCCAACAAATTCTCCACGCATAAAAATTAATGTAATTTAAAATCTTGAAATGAAAAAAAAGATATTTGAAACTAATTGCCGGTTTGATGTGTTTTAAAAATGTACAACCCATTTCTCATTACTGATGGGCCATTTTCTCGGCCAGCCGAATGAAAGCTCTCCTCGTCTTGAAAGATTTGCAGCCCAACAGGCCTGACAAAGCGACTTACTTGGCAAATCACAAAAAAACTGGGCTGTGGCCGTGGACCCAGCTGTCAGCCTCCCCTCGTACAGTACTCTTCCGATGGAAGTCGTTCCTTGACAATGTTGACCACACCGCACGGAGAGCACCACGGCGGTGGACGACGGCGAGGCCTAGGAAGGGGACGACGCGGAGCCGGGGAAGACGCGACAGTGGAAGCCCGCGTGGAGAGGAGTACGACGGTTCACTGGTTCGGCTGCGGTGTGAGGCTGCCGTCGCCGCAGGGCCTGGCCAGCGGTGGGAATAGTAGGGGCGGTGAGGCCTCTGCGGCAGCATAGCCGGCCACGGGAGGCAGGAGCATGCGGCACGACCGACGCTGCTTTGGGCGGCTGGAGCAAGAAGACCAGAGGTTGAAGAAGCACTACGGCCGTTGGATGGACATCGTACGGTCACTGGAGCTAGAATCGTTCATATTGACTAAGTTGACAAAGCCCTTCGTCCCCGTCAACTTAGTAGGCCCACAAGTCAGCCTCCCACCAAGGTGGGTCCCAGCTAGCCGGGGGAGTATTCATTTTTTTGTGCGTAATAAGGAGGCACTTCCGGTGGGTCCGAGCTGACAGCGGGGGGAACGTTTTTTTCATGAAATACGGTGGCCCGTCCGGTGGGTCCTAGCAGTCAGGGGGAAACGATTTTTTTGCAAAATACTAGTGGCCCGTCCGGTGGGTCCCCGCTGTCAGGTGGAGGAATAATTATTTTGCGCGTAATAAGGAGGCACTTCCTTGCGGCTGCCGTGGACCCAGCTGTCAGCCTCTCCACGTATAGTACTCTTCCTATGGAAGTCGGTCGTTGACCACATTGACCACGCCGCGCTGAGAGCACCACGGCGGTGGACGACAGCGAGGCCTAGGAAGGGGACGACGCGGAGCCGGGCAAGACACGGCAGTGGATGCCCATGCGGAGAGGAGTACGAACGTTCACTGGTTCGGCTACGGTGTGAAGCTGCCGTCGTCGCAGAATAACAGGGGGTGTGGGTGAGTGGAGGGATGGCCTGGCCAGCGGTGGGAGTAGTAGGGGCGGTAAGGCCTCCGCGGCAGCACAGCCGGCCACGGAAGGCAGGAGCAGGCGGCACGACCGGCGCTGCTTTGGGCGCTGGAGCAAGAAGACCAGAGGTTGAAGAAGCACGACAGCCGTTGGATGGACATCGTACGGTCACTGCAGCTAGAATCGTTTATATTGACTAAGTTGACAAAGCCCTTGGTACATCAACTTTTTTTTTGAATGCATGCAGATCAGCTTAGTAGGCCCACAGGTCAGCTTCCGAAACGGTGCGCCCCAGATGTCAGGGGGAGGAATCATTTTTTGGGCGGGTGAAGCTAGAATATCCGAGATTGAAGAAGAAGCACGACATCCGTTGGATGGACATCCAACGGCCACTGCTGCTAGAACCGTGTGTTGACTATAAGTTGACAAAGCCTTGCATACGCGTCAACTATGTTTTTTAGGGGCGCGTCAACTTAGTAAGGCCAGAAGTGTGTGGCAGAGAACTTATAGCCCATTTGAGATTTGTAAGAATGTGTAGCCCATTTTTGAATTCTAATGGAATTTACTACAGCCCATTTACAGTTTGTTAAAAGTACAACCCATTTCAACCAACCGTTCAAAACAGAATTCAATAAAATTTCTCACATTTTGATGGGATCCGAAATATTTTTATCCCGAAATTTCTAGTCAGATTAAATACAATTTCAATATAAATTTATATTACGTAAAAATCCAACGAAACATTGCGCTCGCAACAATTAATGAAATTAAAATTTTCAATATCCAAAAATAATATTTTATAAAGTAATCACATGTTTGGTGCATTTTTTTATAGTTACTGCCCAGTTTTTATAATTACATCCCATTTATTATTTCTTAAAGCCCATTTTCTTGTTAAGCCTAATGCATCCCTCCTAGGAAAGATTTGCAGCCCAGCGGGGCGGAGAATAACAACTTGACCTTGCCTGGGTATTCCTAAAAGAAAGTATAGCTGGGCTAGCCATTTTCAGCTTGAAAAAAATTAATATCTGGGCTGGATATCTGGCCTGGGCTAGACGGGCCACAACCCGCCCAGTTAATACCTGCAGCGATGTTTTCGTTGTTGTTCAGAGGAGAAAAATTAATATCTGGGCTAAACATCAAAAAACTCTGCAGTGCTCACACCTGAAAAACACAAATACTGCTCGAGCTGCTTGGTCCCAGCTGTCAGCCGCTTCTTGTGCAATTCTCTCGTTTATTGACTACTACATAGGTTGACAATGGTGTGGGACCGTGATGTCAGGAAACCAGGAGGAAGCAAAATAAATTATAGTTATATATATATATAATAAGGAGGCACTTGCGTACGTGAGGCTATGGACCTGGTGGGTCCCCATTGTCATCCTTTCCAAGTAAAGTCATCTCCTCGCCCGCGCGCGCTTTCTACTCGAAACAGTCAGCGCCGCCCGCCCCGCTTCCCGGTGCAGGCGATTGCTCCGCCTTCAAACAACACAAGTGCCGTCCGTCCGTCCATCTGCTGCCCACATTAATGATACGTGGTTGCCGAGGCGGCTACTCCGGCGCCACACGTCCGTCCCTCCGCCCGCCCACCATTGCTATATAAACTGCTGCGCCGGCCATAGCCGCAGTCATCCGCATCCGTTCCCTTTCTCCTGTCCACACCACTACTGCCCACCATGGCTTCCTCACGCTCCAGCGCTCTTCGGGACGGGCGGACGACGGACCACAAGGAGATGGCAGCCATTGCTTCCGACCGGCTGGCCGGCAGGCAGCCGGAGGACGACGACGTCCCAATGGAGAACATGGTAGTCGACGATCCGGCGCCAACCCCCTCCTCCGCGCCATCCTCGCCGGTGCATTGCACCATGACCATCGGCGAGGCCTGTGCCCAATATATGGACAGGGTGAGGCAGATGCATGAGGAGCAGTTCCGGGAGGTGCAGGCCGGCGCCGCCTACAACCACCATCTCCTCCAGAAGCACCTGCAGGCGGAGGAGCAGATCGCCGCGGAGCGGGCGGAGCAGGAGGCACTGCTCGACTTGTACCGCTCCGCCCACAAGGGCCGCCTCGAGCGCTGGCGGTACCGCATGCGGGTGGCGGAGGCTGCGGCCGCCTATAAAGAGGCTAGCAAAGAGGGCGATGAAGCGGGCGAGGCGCTGTTTGGCGAGACCGAGGATGAGGCAGAGGACAATGCCGGCTCCGACAGTCCCCGCTCCGCTGGCGTCGACGAGGCCCTGCTCCGCCGAGGCCCCGCGGCGCCAACAACGAGGCAGAGGACACCGCCGGCTCCGCCGAGGCCCCGCCCCGCCAACAACGAGGCAGAGGACATCGCCGGCTCAGCCGAGGCCCCACCCTGCCGGCAACGTGGGGGAGGATTTCCACCGCTCCGCTGAGGTGCCGCCCACCGGCAACGAGACAGAGGACATCGCCGGCTCCGCCGAGGCCCTGCCTCGCTGCCAACGAGGCCGCGTCACACAGAAAATGAGGAAGAGTAGAACACAGTAGGTCGCCGCCGCTCGGGTCCAAGTTAGGCCACCACTGCTACCCTCCGGTTGAAGCCAAGCTAGGCGGGTTGACCATTGACGGCCGGTTAGCTTCTTGGCGCGACGTGGAGTCGGAGAGCTGCGCTGGAGAAGAACGCTGTTTCTACTTAACTGCTGGTGCAGTTGGCTGACTGACACGTGGGCCCAACAGGCCACATGTCAGTTACACAACTGCACCTGCAGTTAAGTCACTGAAGCTTCTGTTCGGCTCAGCGGGACACAGGTGGGTAGCTTCGATTAATTAATTATACCTCCATCGCACCCCTTTTTAGTTGAAGAATGTATGAAATGTAATAAATCTGGCATGTTTATATGAAATCCGACCGTGTATGAATGAATTTATTTCGATTAGTTCGAATTCCTGTATCACTGGCATTGGATGAACATGCAAAACAATACGTACTAGCATTATTCCCAGGGTGATCACCTCGTTTGCAGCAGTTTCACATGTACTCCCTCCGGTCCTTTCTAGTCTGCATACAAGTTTTGTCTGCAGTCAAAGTATCTCTACTTTGACCAATCTTATACAAAAAAGTATGCACTTTCACAATGTGCAAAGTAAAAATGAACAGAAGGAGTACAAAGAGTTTGAGCAGCTTTTTAGCGTTTCTGTACATTGCAATCAAACACACAGGCCTGGCAATTCATAGAGAACATTCAAAACAATCGATGATTATGCATCTCAGCTACTCACATGTCAGAGGCAATATTTACTTCACAACTAAATAATAAAGAAAAAATTGATCGACGCTGCTGACAGCAAAGGGCGTCCCATTCGAAAATATCAAACGCATGTCTTGCTAAAATCAATGAGCAAAATTTGACAAGGTTGTCCCATTCCAAAATATCAAATGCCTACGATTGTGGAATGGGCAGGGTTTGCCATCAGTTCGGACATTGACATGGCACCTCGTGCTAAATAAACCAGCTGTTCTTTTTGTGCAGTTCCACCAAAATCAACCAAATTCGCGCGTAGCTTGCATGATTTCGCCCTTATATGTTGCAACGCCTTGAACTTATCGGCACCTCCTTTCTTGTGGTGGAAATGAATGATTCAATGTATTCATGAACATTTTGTGCAGTTCCCATTGAAATCAAGCTGAGCACCCCTGTTTGCACAAATACAAAAAAGTGATTAGTATAAAGCAAACTGTACTATGAATTGACAGTTTCAACAGGCACATACATGGTCCATGTAGAGCACACTTTTAGAAAAATGGAACTCACCAGAAAGAATCCTAGAACAACATTGTACTCGCGCATCACAGCAAAAAAATGGAGATTTGTCAGTCTTTCTGAGCTGAAGTTAGTTTGGTCTTGTGGGGAGTAATGTAACCATCCTTCAACTGCTCCTTGTGAAATATCCTTATCTTACCTCAATGGGATATTACGGTGCACATACAGATTGGAAGTCTTGTCATCATTTGTGCAGTTCACTAAAATCAAGCAACATTATCGTACAAGTAGCACAACATATGAAAGCACACTGCAGAATCATGTGAAAGAAGGCTAGTACTGACCTCTCATGATGCGGAATTCAAACAACTCACAAGAAGAAGATCTGAACCAAATTCGCCTTAACGGATAGGAAGTAAGATCTCCTCTTGTGCAGTTCCACTAAGATCAAGTAATCAAGCAACGTTGTCGGTGTGACATTTTGGTTGAACTGCACAAAACACTCTTAAAACAAAAGTGTTTTGTGCAGTGCAACAAAAGGTCACAATGGCAACGAGGTGAAGTAGATAACCCTGTTTACACAAAGGTGCAAAGGAAACAATTAGTGGTCAATAACGCTGGATGACACAGAAGCCAACAAAAAGAAGCATCTACCTTATCTAAATGGGAAAGAAAGCAAGACAGTAGCATTTCTCAAACGGTGGCATTGATTAATATTAACATAGAGATTATATTATCAATAAAATTCGTTAAACATGTAATTTGCTTTTAACTATGGCATTGCATCAATTTTCCAGCGGCATTATTAGAGGGTGTTTGTTTACAGGGACATTTTGGTGTAGGGACTAAAAAAACTCCGTGTCAGTCCCATCTAAACCAAACAGGAGGGACTTTTAGGGACTAAAAGTGGGCATTTGGGACTAAAGAAAGAAGACCCCGAGGGAGTCTTTTTGGGACCTTTTCCAACAGTTGCCCCTGCCACGCATCGCACCTTGTCTCTATTAGTTCATTACTAGGGGTAACATGGTCTTTTAGCATGCCATTTAATAACCTCTAGTCCATGTTTAGTCCCTGGAACCAAGCAGGTAGGGACTAGGGAGTTTTTAACCAAACAGGGCATTAGATTAACAACAGCTAATGAGTTGCACGGGACAGTGGACGCACCAGCACCATGTGCATCTATCGATGTACTGTGGTCATGCACAGTCTGTTGCAACAAAGAACAAACAACCAAGGAGCATATTTGTGTTGGTCCCAGTTTTGTTATCTTTAGACACCTTTCCCTATGTGAGCGCAGCAAATCTAGTCCTGCTCAAACTTTACAGCCTTGTCCCTTCCTTTCCTTTTTGAACTAGTACTTTCGCCCCTTCCTTTCCTCTTTGAACCATGTCCTAGATTTATGCGATACAACTTTCCCCACTACTTTCCCCCATTCCTTTCCTCTTTGAAGTCCTAGATTCATGCTATACAACCTTCCCCCTTCATTTCCTCTTTGAACCACGTCCTAGATTCATGCTATATACAACTTTTCCCACTACTTTCCCCCACTCCTTTCCTCTTTGAACCACGTCCTAGATTCATGGCATACATGCAGCTAGAGCAATGCATGTGGAGTAAGTAAATTATACCTTAAGGTTCTTGGGGCATGGTTCGGTGGGCGACGGGACGGCGGCGAAGAAGAAGGGGTCGGAGGCCCTCCCGCGCCACCGCTGGGTGGAAAGTGAACAGCTCCGCCGGTAGTCCCTCGCCGACGGCGACAGCGTTAAGCCTCCATCCCTTCCCGGCGGACGGATCCTGCCGGCTCTTTGAGCAGCAGTGAGGGGAGAGAGAGGCCAATGAAGTCTTGTTTAGATCTGGAGAGGGCGAGAGAGTGTGAAGAGAGCAACTACAAGCGCTGAGGCTCCAGCGGGAGAGGGCGAGAGAGTGTGAAGAGAGCAACTACAAGCGCCGAGGCTCTAGCGTGTATATATATACTGGAGAGAGAGTGTGAAGCGTGCAAACCCTAGAAAACATTTTGACCAGTCAAAGAATCCTCCTGGCACAAATTATGCTCAAGTGTAGTTATCGAACCCAAGACCTCAAGTTTGATGAGCGAACAGGCTAACCAGCTACACAACCCTCCCGTTATGTTCAACGAGAGGGAAATAACCTTTTATACATTCCTGCATTCGTGTGACAAGCATGCCGTGTTTTTGTGTGTGTGTGTGTGGGAGTCATTGGGATTTCAATCATAATCGTGTCATGTGGCTTTGGTGGTAAGACTATCCACAGTGGTGCAGAAATAATGCAGCCTTAGTCACCTTACCTCTCTCCACGTAGTACGTTGGGTCCCACCAGTCAGAGGGTGAACAAACAAATTAATAAGAAAAATGAAAAGTGCCAGCGGTGTATCTTACCTCACACATCTCGCTACTGCTCGGGAACACTGTCCAATTGATCCCTCTGTTCGCTCACGTACTATTTTAAGTGAATCCTTATTATAACATGCACACAAATTTTGGGCACTTGTATTCGACTTAAGTCAGTGTGCCACCGTATCTCGTATACTTACTACTCGCTCCGTCTAGGTGTAATAAGTCACGTTAGAAGGTGCAACGGGACCAAGGTGCGTGCGTGTGTGTGTGTGTGTGTGTGTGTGTGTTAGAGAGAGCGACAGATCGACCTACTCCTACAGAGAGATGTTGTGTAGTGTACAATTTTAGCCGCGAGAGTCGGTGCATCCTCTCGTTTCCGGGCGTGTCCGGTAGGGACATGCGGACAGCTGCCACGCCCGCTCCTAACCAGCCTGGCCCACCCAAAGCCCCTCCATCGCCCGCGCGCGCTTCCCGCCCAAAACGGTCAACGCCGCTCCAAAGAATCGGTGCCGCATTCATGCCCGGGCAGAGCGGACGCGACCTCTCACTGGCGCAAGAGTGATGGTTGCTTCGTCCGTCCAACTTACTGCTGGGTCTATGTGATTTGATGGCTCATTGGTCTTTATTACTGAGGTGGTAGGACTGCTGGATGTCCCACGCTTTCGGCGAAAGGAGGTACTACTACTAGATTACAATTTTCTCCATTCTTACAGCGGAGGCGTGCAAGAGCAGTGAAAACACGCAGGCTCAGTGATTACATGGCCCACCTCACACTATCACCGTGCGACACCTAACTCTTTACATAGTACTCCCTCCGTTCCTAAATATTACTAGATGAGTCCCCGCGCGTTGCCGCGGAATAGTAGTATATCTCTCTATGCAAAATTATCGATTTCATAGAACTAAAAAAACTCTATAAACGCATGACAAATGTGGTAGCCAAACTAAATAAACTCCCATCATCATTTAGATCATCCCACGTAAGGAAAAAAGATCAGCCAACTCCTACTGCATAATGGGATTATATTTTTCTTTTTGACATGTTAATGGGACTTAAAAGCTCACTTACATGCATGCTACCGGTGCATGCTTGCATGCAGACATGTTGATGTGATTTAAAACCCACTCACATGCATGTGCCACGGTATTTCTGCATGCTTGCATGTGGCTTAGTGCGGAGCCTCTCAACGTCTAGATCAGACGGCTATTATGGACTGATTTACTTCATCTAACGGCTACATCAATTTTGATGATGTGGCTCAAGGAGAGGATAGAGAATTCCTAGTAGTGGGGGCTAGCTACTACTAGTAGATAAGTCTTTGTAGAGATTCCACTACATACGGAACAAAATGAATGAATCTACACTTAAAATGCATCTATATACATCCGCATGTGGTTCATGGTGAAATCTCTACAAAGACTTATATTTAGGAACGGAGGAAGTACTAGTATAGTACGTACTGTAATTTATCATCGAGATAAATTTGTACAATGCTATGAAGCTTCCAGCTTCTGTTGCATGTATCTTGCGTCCAAGGTTGCCCGTTGCAACATTTCATCAAATACAAAGGAGACTAACATGCATGGTATTGCATCTCAATGATTGACAGATCATAGCAAATATGTACTCCCTCCGTTCCAAAATAAGTGTCTCAACTTTGTGCAAACTTTAGTACAAAGTTGTACTACTACTAAAGTTGACACTTATTTTGGAACAGAGGCAGCTAAAGAAAAAAAGATCCATGCAGTCCCTAGCCCTTGAACCGTGAACCCTGACTAGGCTTCAATTTGCTGGCAATGTTCGAGCTTCCTAATAAATGAAGTTTGCAACCTTTTGACCATCGGATCATTTTGTGCAGTTTCACCAAAATCGAGATGAGCATCCCTGTGGCAAAGAAATTGAAGAAGCGTGATTAGAATAAGATTACTGGGACTAGTTGATGAGACATAAACTCATCACAAATACAGTACGTAGAAGCCAGTAGAGGTATGTGCGGGGCAAAGAAGTAGAGAAATATCCATAGGGAGTGATGTGGGCAGCTGGAGCAATGGTGCAAGCCGGCTGTAAAGGGAGTTGTACGTGAGGGACGTAGCACAACCTTGAGGAGGGCGGCGGGAGGCGGCAACTGCCCACGTCGTGGCAGTGAGCAAGGGACGAAGGCAACCTCACCGGCTTTGTGAGAGAGAACGGCGGGGACCCCTGATCGGGACGTGCCGACAGTGGGTTTTCGCCGTCGGCGACGGGCACCGCATCTACACTAAGCATCCACCCCTTCCCCAAGCGGACGTGATCCGCCGGGATGTTAGAGATGTGGCCACAGTCATTTTGTGCAAGAGAGTGTGAAGAGAGCAACCCCAGCAAGCAACCGTGTAGGCTGGCCCGTCCTGACTATGTATATAGTGGAGCGGTTTCCTTTTCTCTCCATATGAACCTATCATATTGCGTACGTGCCATTGAAAAAAAACTTTATTTATAAATGACGCGGCACCTACTACTCGTTCTCCTATAACCTTGCGCTTGGCATCTCCAAAATATTAACCTTGCGATTGGCTCTTCGCCTCTTCGGGAAGTCGAGCAATAATGGTAGTGCAGTATATATCGTTCTGGCTATATGAGACCGAATGAATTGCTGCACGTCCACCACGTGGGCGAGGGTCGAGGGGCAAGGGAGAGTGCTACATACGGAGCAAAATGAGTGAATCTACACTCTAAAATACGTCTATATACATCAGTGTTTGGAGTATGTACTAGTAGTTCATATTGAAATCTACTAAAGGACATATATATTCCAAACAATATGATATAATCTCTATAACCAAGGTAGTAGGGACGAGGAGTAAACGGAGGGAGTAGTAAATTTTTCTCCTCGTCCTGCGAGCCACCGCGCGCATGGGCGAGGGAGCGGGCGTAAGGCGGAGCAAGCTTCACCTCATCCTGCGAGCCACCGCGCCCGTGGGCGGGGGAGACGGCGTACTAAGCAAGCTTCTCCTCGTTCTGCGAGTTGACGGGACACATCAAAAGTACTCCAGTGTATAGAGCCTTGCCTCTAAGGTAGGCCCCACATGGTTTGCCTCTTTTTTTTAACATAACACGTCAAGTCGCAATTTGTTTGTTCACCCGTGGTAGACGATCCTCCCTCCACCAAGTGGACAACCAGTACACGTGCCAAATTACCACATGGGCTGCCTTTTTCGTACAGAAATGAGCTCCACCGTGTACCGTGCGGGTGTGGTTGGGAAAGAGACGGGAGTACGTGCGCCGTGCATGCACCTCTTCTCTTCGTGCACGTCCCCCACCTACGTGGGTGTGTGTGAGAGATACAAACCGTGTTCGTGAGTGTTTTTTGTTTTGGGGTGGGGGTGGGGTGGGGGGTTGATTTCGTGAATTATTTGTGGGAATATGTGTCGATGACATCTCAAACAAAATTTTGCATGCAATGTGTGTGAAATGGAGGCCTATCCATATCATACATAGAGGGTCGGGCAATCCACGAGAAGAGAGGGAGGGGTCATAGCTATCGATAGAGTCGAAGAGAGGATCAAGTGGGTGGGTGCGAGATCGATGAAGAGAGCCATCGAAATTGTGTGTGTGTGTGCAAGTCAAAGATATAGGGCGACTGGCCTACTGGAACGTTAGAGGGCACATGTCAAGTTTGTGTGTGGCAGGGAGACATGACTAGAGCGCTCGATGTATTGGTGTGTGGGGGGGGGAGGTAGAACGACTCGTATATGTGTTGAGAAGGAGAGACCCAGCTATGTCTTGAGGGAGATTGGTCGACATCCATACATAACTGAAGGACGGGAAATATGATGGGACAGAGAGAGAGAGAGAGGAGAGAGAGAGAGGGAGGGAGAGGGAGGGAGAGGGGTAGAGTGCTGGATGGGTGATGGAGTTGCTTCTCGAAGATGGTGGGAAAGGCCTACTAGACAAACTGAGGGTGGAATTGCAATGTTATCAATAAGAGTGGGGATGTGTTTCTGTGTGTGCCTGTGCATGATAGATCTGTCGGGACGCATCCATGGATGATGAAGGGGAACCATGTGTTTGGTAAGCAAACCTAACTAGATCGGTAGATCAATTGTTGTTTGTCGGAGGAAGGGAGAGACACAACTAATGAGGTAGATCGATTGACGTGTGGGTAAAAACGAGTTATAAGGACCTAGCTAGCTATATGTATAGCAAGAGATCGGTCGGTGTACGTCCATTTGTTAGAGGCAAATAAGGCCCAGCGAGACGGATAGACAGAGAGAATGGAGCTAGGAGGTGGTGCGAGAGGCCCAACTACTAGCTAGATAGGGGGAGGAGTGTGCGGTTGTGAGATCGATGAAAAGAGGGGCGAGAGTTTACACGTGTGTCTGACCGTATGAGAGACACGAGGCAAGGACACATAAAGGAGGAGATTGAAGGTGTGTGTGTATGTTGTAGGTAGGCATCACTGGAGAGGTTTATCGATCGGTGTGTGTCGGAAAGGAGTTGTGGAGACTCTGGGAGAACGACCTAAAGAAAAAAATGAATGTGCCCGGTGGATAGAATGCTGAGGGAGGGGGAGGGCGAGGAGGGCGTGTGCATGCACGAGAGAAAGTTAGTGGTAGCTACAAAGGTTAGAGGATTGTGTGGGTGTAAGAGACTAACAAAGATCATAATTTGATATGAAAGCGGATTCATATATTTGAATAGGAGATCATAGTGTTTTAAACATTGCATGCATGAATATAACGGTGATACACGTGGTGTGCACATGTTATACCATAATGTGATAATGCATGGCGTTTGCAACTCACAGCTAAATGCCGAACAATCTAAACCATACTATACATCAAACAATCTCACATTTTATTTGAGTTTGTGATAATGTGTGGCGTTTGCAGCTTACAACTAAATATCGAACAATCTAAACAATACTATATATCGAACATTCTCACATTTTATTTGAATTTGTGGTAATGTGTGGTGTTTGCAACTCACATCTAAATACTTGTAGGCGTAGGGGGCGGGGCACCATATATAATGTGATAAACACATTATACATATGAGACATGGTTTAGATTATGAAGATCTAGCTAGAGCTAGAAATGTAATGTGATTTGAAATCAAAATAAAGTGGATTCAAAAAATCTAGTTCGAGTTCATATAGTACACATAGTTCATATGTAACTCGAGACTAATCATGTGGTGTGCTGTGAAGATAATACACAAACGATGGTTTAACTTGACAATAATGATGATTGTAGATCTTAGTAAAACAGAGAAACGAATTCAAATGCTTTGACTTCACAACAATCATTACTGTAGATCTTATTCAAATAGAGAAACGAATTCAAATTTAGTTCATATTGAAGCGGTAGTATATACGTTTGGAATGCACTAAAACGTTCATTTGAGTAGTAGGTTGCATGCATTATACATGTAGCGAAATATTTTAATTGAACATAACATGAATTCAAAGTTTTGAATGACATTTGTAGTGCGCATTGATTTGGTACAGTACACGTTAGGCTTGTCCGGAAATTTCAACCCGCGCCTTGTTAGCCCAAAATATTTAAGATATATCTTTGTCTCGTTGTGCTCCGACAACTCCCTCCATCTCAACCCGCGCCTTGCTATTCCGAAATTACAACGCGCGCGAAAACTCCCACCTCCTGTGAAATCCCGACACGCGAAATGCCCGTGCTACCCCTGAACCGAAATAACCGCCTCAAATCGGTGGGGGTACTTTCGTAACTTACCCCACATTTCGGACAAGCGCGTCTCTAAGCCATGGTTCCCCACTGCCATCCCATCCGCCCACCCATTCGTACACCGAGGCCGCGAAAACCCACGACGAAACCCCACACCCTGCTCCGTCCGCCACCCAGCCGGAGCCTCTCCACCGATGACGTTGTCCACAGCAACACCTCGACGTCCCTCATCCACCGTACCGGATGAGGATCCGTCGTCGATCTCATCGTCCCGACGGTTCAGCCACCCCGTCCTCCACCTCCAAGGAGCTGCCCCGACGTTCCCCTCGTCTTTCGCGCCACCTCCATTCCCACACTGCCATCTTCACCAGCACCACCGGAAGAGCATCATCATCACCATTTGCTCGGATGAAGCTGCGGCCTAATCGACGCCACCAAAGAGGTTGTACACTAATCGCCGCATTTTCTTCTTGATTCGATCTCACGGTGCTGCCGGCACTCGGTCCCGAGCCGACACGGCGCGGCTCCATCCACGGCGGCGTCGCCGGCCACTTCCTCCACGGCGTCGCTCCCTCGGCGACGACGTCCACATCAGTAGGAGCTGCTGCTGCTTTAGCTCTCGCTCGCGCTGCTGCTCTGCTCTTGCTCTCGGTCCCCTGCCTGGTCTGCTCTTGCTATTGCTCTTGATCGCGCTGCTGCTCTCGCTCTTGCTCTTGCTTGCGATGCTGCTCTCGCTCTTGCTCTTGCTTGCGATGCTGCTCCGATTTAGCTACACTTCAGTCGACTGAATCGACTTTTGGGTCAGTCGATTTTCAGGGGGTGGGGGGGGGGCTCGCCGAGGTGAAGGAAGAACCAGCCGCAGCAGGGAGGGGGGCTCGCCGGAGAGGTACCCCACTATCTATCTTAGGGTTCAGGATGGGGGCGGTGGCGGGGCGGTGGCGGGGCGGTGGCGTGGGGATCGCCGGAGAAAAAGCTCGGCACGGGGGGCCTAGAGGGATGGCCAGGGCAGCGGCGGACCGGCGGTGGGGAGTGTTTTCGGGGCGGGCGGGGTGGCGGGGGGCTGCTGTTTGGCCGGTGGTGGCTGGCGGCTCAGGGGGGTGGAGGTTGAAGATGAACCGCAGGCCCTTGATTTCGTATCCAACGGCTGCAAAATCGACTGACCAGAGATGAAAAAGTCAGTCAACCGACGTGTAGCCTCACCTTGCTAGTGCGTTCAGTTTCGACAGCAAAATTCAGTTTCGACAGTTAAGTTCAGTTTCGACAGTTAAGTTCAGTTTCGACAGTTAAGTTCAGAGATGAGTGGCTGGTGTATTTTACATCTAGCATTTTGTGGTTATGTATTTTACGTCATGTATTGGAGATGCTATTAGAATTCCACTCAGGTTAACGTTGTTCGTTGTCTCTCTTGTCCTGCTTTAGCCTCGGCGTCGTACAACTCACCGGAGCTGCTCCAACGACGAAACCATCCATCACAGCGGAGCAGTACCTTGGGCTCCATCTCCAGACGCCTAAGATCTTCTTCCCCTCCTCCGACAGCAAAGTCAGCCGGAGCATCCTCACTGGCCAACCCAATCACGCTGAGATCGACATGGCTTCGCCAAAGAGGTTGTACACTTGTTGCATCTCTTTTTTACTCTACATGTTATATATATTGTCCACTGAGCACACGGATTTGTTCCTTTAGTGTCTCCTTGAAAGAAAAAACGTAGGAATTTTAATTTTCACTTGTCCTCCTTTTCAAATTCCTATTCATGAAGCACAAGACTAAGAGATAGTAGCATAATAGCATTATAACCGTACATTTTCTTGTGGTTTGACTTAATCTCACCATGCTTCTTTGCATCCTGTGATCTTCCAATTGTTGTGAATCAAACACCCAGATTGGCAAAAATCATGTGTTATTAAATTCTCTGTTTTGCACGTGCATTCCTATCCTATTCCTGTCTATTTCCTATCCCTGCATTGTTGGAATCCTCCAATTCAAAGGAGCCCTTACAGAATTACTTCTCTTACAGATAGTTGTCAAAGAAAACCTTGCGTGGTTTGTCCCGCTCCTGCTGCGCCGTCGTCCACCCCAGCTCAGCTGCTCCAATGACAGAAGGGTCCAGCACAGCAGGGATCCGGCCTCCAGACTGTCTTTCGCCGCATCAGATCTTCTTCCCCGCTGCTGGCAGCCATGAAAACTGCATTACCATCATCAACCGAGCAGATGACCTCGAGGACTACACGGGTCCGCAAGAGAGGTCGCACTCTTTCGTGTCTGCTTACGTTATGCATCGCTTAATATTACATGCTACTTTATCGTCCTGTTCACCGATTAGACTTTGAGTCAGCTCCAAACTAATGGTCAAACTTGAGTTTTTAAATGGTTGTGGGGTACATATCGGGGCCGCTATCAATAGTATCTATCTACTATCTGGTTAATCTCCGGTGTCTACTATGAGTTTCATGTTGGGTGGGAAACAAACAGTAAAGAAGCCATTATCTGTATTTTTTAACTGAAGCCATTATCTGCCTGCTATTATTGGTTTTGGGTCTATCCACAGGTTGCTACCATCACTCTGGATTTCTGCATGCACTCCTTACATAATCTCACTATGTTTTATTCCTATGCATGACAGTTATTGTAAACAATGGAACTGAACATGTAGAGCAAAAGAGACGAGCCTTGCGTGGCAATAAAATTTATGCAGACGTCGCTCCATGGTAGGCACAAAGGCAGCCCCCCCTCCACGCATTTCGGATTGTAATCGAGAGGAAGATATCTGTTCTGAGGGGGATTCAGAAGGAGAAGACAACTCCTATTTACCCCCTGAGGTCTTCGCTCTAACTTGGCATGCTGATGTTGGTTATATCATGCATATGGTGTCTTGCATTACTTACTTTATACATCAAATATGTCATCTGCTTAGTTTAGACATCCTTTGTGCGAATGCCATCTGTTTAGTTTATTCATCATTTATGTGAATTATGCAACGTCATCTTGTTTAGCCAGGCATCATATATGTGAATTTTGCAATGCCATCCTGCTTAGCCAGTCATCTTATATGGAAATTATATCAGGCCATCCTTTTTTTTCGTTACATATTACATTTGTCAACAATGTTAGTACATTCAACTGCTCTTCGTGTGCATCAGCCATTTGACACGGTGATGGCAAATTCTGGAGTGAAAACAAGGTCTTCAGAGCAGACTATGTTATCTGACGAAGCGCATATCTCGCTGGTTACGGATAGCTCCTCAGAGGAGAATTCAGAGACAGATGACCAGTCCTATTCCCCCCGAGGTGTATGCTCTAACTTGGCAGGGTTATGTTGCTCATATCGTGCGTATGGTGTCTCGCATTGCTATGTCATTTGATTAGTTTAGACATGCTTTGTGTGAATGCCACCTGTTCAGTGTCTAATTACCATATATGTGAATTATGCATTGCCATCTTGTTGCAAGACATTATATATGTGAATTATACAATGCTATCTTGTTGCAAAGGCATTATATATGTGAATTATGCAATGCCATGCTGTTTAGCCAATCATCATGTATGTGAATTATATCATGCTATCATTTTTTGTATTACATGTTCCATTTGTCGACAACGTTTGTATATTCAACTACTCTTCCTGTGCATCAGCCATTTGAAGCGGTGATGGAAGTATCTGGAGTGAAAACAAGGTATTCAGAGCAGTCAATGCTACCTGCTGAAGCAGACATCTTGCTAGTTATAGAGAGCTCCTCAGAGGAGGATTCAGAGACTGATGACCAGTCCTATTTCCCCCCTGAGGTCTATGCTCAAACTTGGCAGGGTTATATTACCCATGTCATGCATGTTGTCTTGCATTGCTTAGTTTTTACATCATATATGGATTGCCATCTACTTACTTGCTTACTATATAAATCATATATTTGAATTATATCATGCCATCATGTTTACATAGTACATACACATCATCTATTTGAATTATGGCATGGCAACCCATTTAATAAAGACATCATATAGTTATATCATCTCATCCTGTTTAGTGTTTACATTCATCATATTTTGAATTATGGCATTCTATCCGTGAATGTATGTGAATTATGGCATGCCAACCTATTTAATAAACACATTATATAGTTATGTCATGTCATCCTATTTACATAGTCTCATATTTTGAACTATGTCTTTCCATCTTTTTTAGTTAGCCATCATAATGTGAAATTGTGTCATGCTATCCTGTTTAGTTAGCCATCATATATGTGAAATTCTGTCATGCTATCCTGTTTAGTTAGCCATCATATATGTGAAATTGTGTCATGCTATCCTGTTTGGTTAGACAACATAAATATGAATTATTTCATGCCCTCTTTTATTCCCCACTATCCATTGCACCTGTCTATCATACAATGTCTATACTTTCAATTACTTTTCTTGTTTATCAGCCATTTGAATTGGAGAGCGTGATGGCAGTATCTAAGGGAGTAACAACACGGTCTTCAGAAAAGATAGTGCTACCAGTTGATGCAGATAGAACCACGGTTGTACTTGCCCAAGGACCAGATCCACCACACATAACCTAGACTCTCGCAGATTGTACCCCTACCCAGTTGGACAGAGAACAAGCTACACCCCTTCTAACCCCAACCCCGGCAGATAGTAACCCAGTTCCAGTTGACACAACACCGTCTCCACCACAGAGCACCCAAACACGAGCAGTTAGTAAGGGAACTGCAGTGCCCAAAGCACGAGGACCACCACTCCGAATCCCAACTCAACGCTTAAAGGAGAAGAAGATTTGTTCTCAGGTCAGGTTCTGTAGCTATGGTTCATACTCCTTTGCTCTTGCATTACTGTATTTACTCATACCAACTATTTTCAATTTTGAAGGATGGAATTGAAACTCCAATGGCGCAACAGGTATGTTTTAAACCTGTTTCTTTAACTGGTTTGCTGTTGTAACCTGCTCTATGTTGATTTCAGTTTCAATTGAATAAACAGTTATGCTCTCATGTCATGCACATTACAAGTGTTGTTATTGCTCTATAGTTACCCACACTTATATTATGTCTATTCTGCTTTGTCTTGAACAAATATTATTTGAACTGTGTCTCTATCTTGATTTGGCAACAAAAACTAGAATGATATAGACCATAAAGTGACCATGGTACATAGATATATGTTTGTTTCATGCTGTTATCCTGTCCACTTTACTACTGAACTCATTTACCAAAATGAGTTTCATATACAACATGGTAAACATGTGATGTGTCTGCTTGTTTCTCTTTTAGAATGCGCACAAAATATTGGAGAACAGTACCGCGTTATCCAATGGTAAAGGAAGTAATGCAGATAAGGTTCAAGATAGTGAGACCTCCCTATTGGTCTCCAAGAAAGCTGATAAAAACTATCTTGACGACAGTGAGGGAACCCAAAAGTCCTGTCTTGATGTAGTGTTCGAGTTACTGGCCACTACTGTTGGCACAAGCTCTTCGAACTCGCTGCCTGAATCAGTTTGTCTTCTTGAGTCTCAACTTCAAGTTGAAAGACATCGATCAGATGTGCTGTGACAGGAAGCTGAAGGACTGAGGAAGTCCGTGCAGAATTCAGATGCATATTTTCTGGTGCAACAGCAAGCGTTGGAGGATTTAAGCGCCAAACAAGAGAAAGTTAATAAGCTTGCTAAGCATCTTGGGTACCCAGGATATTGTTTCTTGAGATCTTCTGAAGTGGTTTCAGTTCTGGATTTGTTTTGCTGCGGCGTTTATTTGCGCTGGTTGCCAACTTTGACAACCAATGTATATGATATGCTGCTTTGTTCCCTATATTTGCACTGGTGGCGAACTTTGATGCCCAGTGGATGTAATATGTGTAATAGCCGTGATAGCCTAGCGTTAGTTGCTTGCTTATTTATTTCCTTGTTGTCTTGTTTATTTGTTTGCTTGTAGTCATTGCAGTTCTTTTTCCGCGGTTAGCTAGTGGCTGCAATAACCTATTTTTTAAAACTAGGCCACAATAACCATGGGCTAATATTTACTGTAGTGACACTGGGCCTCCTACTGGCCGTAGAAACAGTGGGCCTTATACGGGCCGTAGAAACAATGGGCCTTCTACGGGCCGTAGAAACAATGGGCCTTCTGCGGGCCGTATCATCAATGGGCCTTATACGGGCCGTATGATCGATTGGCCAAACATGGGCCAAACAGACCGCATTACGGCCGTAAACGGGCTAGAGTTGGAATCGTCCGTTCATGGGCCGACCATAATGGACCATCGTTAATAGGCCGTATTTGATGACGCCATGAAAATGGCCCAACGTATTAACGGACCACAAACGGGCCGACTGTAACCACGGGCTGAATTTGGCCCACAAGCAGAAAATGACAGTAACGGGCCATAAGTAAACGAATGCTGGAAATGAGCCCAAGAATAAATGGGCTCTGAGAAGGCCGAAAGATAACATGGGCTGGAAACGGCCCAACGGAATAACGGGCCGTTAATGGGTATAAAGTGATACACTGTTCATTACGGGCCAGTTTCACCACGGGCCGTTAATGGGTGTAAAGTGATACAGTGTTCATTACGGGCCAGTTTCACCATGGGCCGTTAATAGGCCAAGAGTTACATAGGGCCTCATATGGGCCGAAAGACGTCATGGGCCATACATTCGCCAGAAGTGAAAACGGGCTGGAATCATATTGGATGGCCCAGATGACGCTACTGGGCCTAATTCGGATAGGGCCTAACGGGCCTTGGGTTAGCGGGCTGTAAATGGGCTATATGTGAACAGGCCGTTAACAGGCTTTCCATGGGCCGGCCCGCCACCTTTTGACCAAGTCAAACGGGCCGGCCTTTTCATAGGAATGGGCCTCTGTTGGGCCGTGCCACGTGTCGACGTATCATAGGCGCCTTCCATCCAATGAGTGGATGACATCTGTCCCAACGATGAGCCGACACGTGTTTCCTCCAGCCAATGATGATTTTACACGTGGAAAATCCCCATTGGTCGGGGTTGTTAATGGGTTATCGGATCCAAAACCTGACCCGATAGCTTAACGGCGTTCCGTTACGGTGGATGCCACATGTCGGTCACCCTTGACGAAAGCACTTCTGTGACGCGCGATTTATCGTCATGGAAGTGGACACTTCCGTGATGATAATTTTGGCAATGTCATGGAACACTTCTACGATCCTGCGAAACCGGCGATGCCAGACCAATCAAGCGTATCATGTCGACAACACAGGTATGACTATCTTGATTCTGTCATAAATTTGTCATGGATGTACATGCATGACAGAAAACGCGACCTACTGTGACAAACACGTATCATCACGGAAGTGTATTTTTTTGTAGTGAGTTCATCGAGCCTGCCAGCTCTCCTCCTAAGGAGTAAACAAACTTTATGTTCTGACTAAATTTGCCTCGGAATGCTGAGTGATTTTGTAAATGTTAAACTCCTTCAGGCCTGACGCCCGAGCACTTTTATCTACGGATCAGAACCTCATGGGATTTATCCAAACTTGGCTTTTCTTTGAATATGCTTGCCTTTGTCTTTACTGCTTTTGAATCTCTTGACTCTCATCGCTCTTGCGGATCGGGATGGAGCGCACGTCATACTTGTGACGCAGCTCCGTCAAGTGGGTCATGGACAAGAGCACTAGGTGCTGTGCACGACCTGCACCTCGTCGTCCTTGCGAATCGGGATGGAGCGCACGTTGTATTTGTGGCGCAGCTCCGTCGAGTTGGTCATGGACAAGAGCACTAGGTGATGTGCATGACCTGCACCTCGCCGTCCTTGCGGATCGGGATGGAGCGCACGTTGTGCTTGTGGCGCAGCTCCGTCGAGTGGGTCATGGACAAGAGCACTAGGTGCTCTGCACGACCTGCACCTCGTCGTCCTTGTGGATCGGGATGGAGCGCACGTTGCACTTGTGGCGTAGCTCCGTCGAGTAGTAGTTTTTATCTTAGGCGAGTACAGGACTGCAGCTAAGCCTCCGAGTGAGAGGATTGCTCTTCACTCGGTAGGATTTTTGAAACTTAGGCGAGTACGGGACTGCAGCTAAGCCCCCGAGTGAGAGGATTGCTCTTCACCCGGTGGGATTTTTGAAACTTAGGCGAGTACGGGACTGCAGCTAAGCCCCCGAGTGAGGGGATTGCTCTTCACTCGGTGGGATTTTTGAAACTTAGGCGAGTACGGGACTGCAGCTAAGCCCCCGAGTGAGAGGATTGCTCTTCACTCGGTGGGATTTTTGAAACTTAGGCGAGTACGGGATTGCAGCTAAGCCCCCGAGTGAGAGGATTGCTCTTCACTCAGTGGGATTTTTGAAACTTAGGCGAGTACAGGACTGCAGCTAAGCCTCCGAGTGAGAGGATTGCTCTTCACTCGGTAGGATTTTTAAAACTTAGGCGAGTATGGGACTGCAGCTAAGCCCCCGAGTGAGAGGATTGCTCTTCACTCGGTAGGATTTTTAAAACTTAGGCGAGTACGGGACTGCAGCTAAGCCCCAGAGTGAGAGGATTGCTCTTCACTCGGTGGGATTTTTGAAACTTAGGCGAGTACAAGACTGCAGCTAAGCCCCCGAGTGAGAGAATTGCTCTTCACTTGGTAGGATTTTTGAAACTTAGGCGAATCAGATTCGCGACTAAGCCACCCACTGGGAGATTTGAGTATAAAACTTGACAGGATAACAATTATTACGGTAAAAAAATCTTGTCTTTGATAAGCAAACTGAACGATTCTTATTACAACTCGTCGACTCTGAGTGTTTAAGTGTAAAAATGGCGGAGTAGATCCACATTCCAAGCGCGTGGCTCCTCTTTATTGTGTTCCACATTGTAGAGGTGATATGCCCCATTGTGGAGCACCATGGTGATGATGAAGGGACCTTCCCAAGCAGGATCAAGCTTGTGAGGCCATTGCTCATCCACTTGGAGCACAAGGTCTCCTTGAAACGCTCGACCTCTCACGTTTCTGGCGTGGAATCGGCGGAGGTCTTGCTGATAAATGGTCGACCGGATCAAGGCCATCTCTCTTTCTTATTCCAGAAGGTCAACAACATCTTGACGAGCTTGTTCTGCTTCAGCTTCTGATAAAAGTTCTACTCGGGGCGCATTGTGAAGCAAATCACTCGGCAGCACGGCTTCAGCCCATAGACCATGAAGAAGGGAGTCCGTTCAGTCGACCGATTTGGTGTTGTTCTCAATCCCCAAAGGACTGATGGTAACTCGTCTACCCAAGTGCCTGCCACATGCTTGAGGTCATGCATCAACAGGGGTTTCAGCCCTTGGAGAATCAAACCATTTTCTTGTTCTGCTTGTCCATTTGATTGCGGGTGGGCGACTGAAGCATAGTCGACCCGAGTGCCTTGGGAAGTACAAAACGCTCTGAACTCGTCTGAATCAAAGTTGGAGCCATTATCTGTGATAATACTGTGAGGGACTCCATATCTGAATGTCAGCTCTTTGATGAAACTGACGGCAGTGCTTGAATAGAGATTTTTGATAGGCTTAGCTTCAATCCATTTGGTGAAATTGTCGACTGCTATAAGCAAATGGGTGAAACCACTTCTGCCGGTCCTCAGGGGTCCAACCATATCCAATCCCCAAATAGCAAATGGCCAGATGAGTGGAATGGTCTTCAAGGCCAATGCAGGCATGTGGGTCAAGTTGGAGTAGAACTGACATCCTTTGCACTTGTCGACTATATCCTTTGCCATCTCACTTGCTCGTGGCCAATAGAATCCCGCTCGGTATGCTTTGGCCACGATGGTCCGGGAGGACGCATGGTGACCACAGGTCCCCGAGTGGATATCATTGAGAATCATTCGACCTTCCTCTGGTGTGATGCATCGCTGAGCAACTCCAGTAACACTCTCTCTGTAAAGTCGACCACCTATCACGGTAAAGGCTTTGGATCAATGGACAATCTGACGGGCCTCATCTTCGTCCTCTGGAAGCTCCTTCCTGAGTAGATATGCAATATACGGCACTGTCCAGTCAGGAGTGACGACCAAAACCTCCATGATCAGGTCGACCACGGCTAGGATCTCGACTTCAGTCGGACCGGTAGAACTTTTTGGTTGCGGGGGCTCTTCTGTGAAAGGATCCGCTTGAACTGATGGTGTGTGAAGATGCTCCAAGAACACATTGCTGGGAATGGGCTCCCGCTTGGAACCTATCTTTGCCAGGTCATTAGCTGCTTGATTCTTCAGTCGGGTATATGGTGGAGCTCTAACCCTTCAAACTTCTTTTCTAACTTTCTCACTGCATTGCAATAGCCAGTCATAGCTGGGCTCCTGATGTCCCACTCCTTCATCACTTGATTAACCACTAAATCTGAGTCGTCGTAGACCATTAGGTGACGGACGCCGAGTGAAATGGCCATACGCAACCCATACAGAAGTGCCTCATATTCAACTTCATTGTTGGAGGAATCAAAGTGGATCTGGAGGACGTAGCTGAGTTTGTCACCTCGCATGGATACCAGGACTACTCTAGCACCAGAACCATTCAGCATCTTGGATCCATCAAAGAACATAGTCCAATGTTCTAAGTGAATCTGAGTTAGTTGTTGCTGCTCTATCCACTCGGCGAGGAAATCTGCTATTGCTTGGGACTTGATTGCTTTCTTTGCCTCAAACTTAATATCCAACGGAAGGAGTTCAATCGCCCACTTTGCCACTCGACCAGTTGCATCTCTGTTGTTCAGAATTTCTGACAATGGAGCATCGCTGACAAATGTAATCGAATGATCTGAGAAGTAATGTGCAACCTTCTTCGTGGTCAAGTAAATTCTATAAACAAGCTTCTGATAATGCGGATATCTCTGCTTGGATGGAGTCAAGACTTCAGAAATATAGTACACTGGGTGTTGAACCTTGTAGGCTTTACCTTCTTCTTCCCGCTCGACCGTGAGTACTGTGCTGACAACTTTTCCAGTGGCTGCAATATAAAGCAGTAAAGGCTCTTTGCTGATTGGGGCAGCGAGCACCGGCTGGGTGGAAAGCAGGGCTTTGAGATCTGCAAACGCTACGTCAGCTTCAGGAGTCCACTCGAACTTGTCAGATTTCTTCATCAGTCGGTAAAGAGGCAGTGCCTTTTCACCGAGACGAGAAATGAACCGACTCAAAGCAGCCAAACAACCAGTAAGCTTCTGAACGTCGTGCACACGCACAGGGCGTTTCATTCAGAGGATTGCACCAACTTTCTCTGGGTTTGCATCGATCCCTCGTTAGGAAACAAGGAAACCGAGTAACTTTCCCCTGGAACCTCGAATCTACACTTCGACGGATTAAGCTTGATATCATACCTCCTCGGGTTGGCAAAGGTTTCAGCGAGGTCAGTCAGCAGGTCGGAACCTTTACGTGACTTAACCACGATGTCATCCATGTATGCTTCCACATTCTGACTGATTTGACTAAGTAGGCACTTCTGAATCATGCGCATGAATGTGGCACCAACATTCTTGAGACCAAAGGGCATGGTAACATAGCAAAAGCACCCGAATGGGGTGATGAAAGCTGTTTTTATTTCATCGAGTCCATATAGTCGGATTTGATGGTACCCGGAATATGCATCCAGAAAGGACAATCGCTCATATCCCGCAGTCGAGTCAACACTCTGATCGATGCGGGGAAGAGGGAAGTGATCTTTCGGGCAGGCCCGATTGATATGTTTCAAGTCGATACACATACAGAGTGAATCATCTTTCTTGGGAACCATGACAACGTTGGCGAGCCACTCGGAGTGGTAAATCTCTCGGATGAACTCAGCTGCCAGAACCCGAGCCACCTCCTCACCAATTGCCTTTCTTTTCTCCACGGCGGACCGACGGAGATGCTCTTTGACAGGCTTTACTTTTGGGTCGACTCGCAAACGGTGCTCAGCCAGTCCCCTGGGTACACCCGGCATGTCAGAAGGCTTCCATGCAAAGATGTCCCAGTTCTCACAGAGGAACTGGATGAGCGCTTCTTCCTATTTGCTGTCGAGTGATGTTGAAATATGAGTCGGAGCAGCATTGGGATCGGTCGGGTGAATGTGAATTTGCTTGGTTTCACCAGACGACTGAAATGCAGACTCTGAAGCAGGCTTCTTAGAACGCAACAAATCACTCGGATCTGCATTTTTCTGGTACTCTTGCATTTCCACCACTGCGATCTATTCATCAACAATCTTTGAGCCCTTCTGGAGGCACTCTTCCGCTCTCTGCCGATTACTAGTGATTGTGATCACGCCCTTGGGACCATGCATCTTCAGCTTGAGGTACATGTAACACGATCGAGCCATGAAATGGGCATATGCAGGTTTGCCCAGAATGGCATGATAAGCACTGTGAAAATCCACAACTTCAAATGTCAACTTTTCTTTGCGGTCATTCCTCGAATCACCGAAAACCACGTCAAGAGTGATCTGGCCGAGTGAATCGACTTTCTTCCCAGGGATGACACCACGGAATCGCATATTGCTTTCATTGAGCTTGGACATCGGAATGCCCATCTCTCTGAGAGTCTCAGCATATAAAATGTTCAATCCACCGCCACCATCTATCAGAACTGTGGTCAGACTGGTTGAATGTGATAGGAGTCTTTGACCACTTCAAATATGTTGTCGTTGCCAGAGCAACCATGTTTACTTCTCTGTTGATGACCTTCAGTCGACTTTTGCTCTCAACGTCAGCAAAAATCACTAAAGTGGCATTGACATTGGGGTAACCATCATCCTCTTCCTTGTCCCCATCCTTATCAAATTCCTTCTCTTTCTCAATGGGTTGTTTCTCTCGGAACTGCTGGATAAGGAGTCGACATTGTCGAGTGGTATGCTTGGGATAAATCAGATTACCCTCTTCGTCTTTCTTGGTGTGAATGTGACATGGCAAATCCAACACATCATTTCCTGCTTGATCTTTTACCTTCTTGGGGATCCAGGGCCCCTGTGACGCCCGGATGATCAAGCTACAGTAAACCTCTGCTAATGGTGCCACGTCACCTCGGTTACTGTTGATAAACTCGAGTTAGTTCAAAAACGATTCAAGTTAAAATTTAAAATATAGGCCAACAATAAAAGTTTTCAAATAATGAAAACTAAACTAAAAACTGAAAACTAAATTGTTCAAAATTTAGAAAATAAATCATGGGTGATTGTGGTGGAGAAACCACATTTTGATAAAATGTTTAGATGCAATAAATTAATTAAAACAGGGGCTAAACAATTACTTAAATGCTTTTAATTAGCAAACAAATATAAACCTATTTTATTAAAGTGTGAAACTTCTTGTGACAGAGGGGTAATTTAAAACACTAAATTAAGTGTTGGTCTCATATTTTTATAAAACTAAAATCTACTAGTAATAAAATAAAACAGTAAAGAAAAAAAGGAAAAGAAACAAACAAAAAAAAGGGAAAAGGAAAGAGAGAGCCCCCCCCAATTGGGCCTCGGCCCAGCAGGCTACCAGGCCGCCAGGCCGGCCCAACCGCGCCCTCTACTAACCCCCCTGGGTGCCCGAAACCCTAGCCGGTCAACCCACTCCCTCCCGATCCCCACTCCCCCACTCGCTCCCTGCACGCCCCTCTCCCCTTTCCCCGCCTGGATCGGGGCAGAGGGCCCCGACCCCTTCGCCACGCTGCCGCCGCCCGGCGCCTCCGGCCACCCCCTCGCCGGCGCCTGCCTCCCCGTCTCCCCCCGCATGGCGCCCGCCCCACCTCGACCCGAGCTAGATCGGGATCGACCCCGCTGCGCCCCGACGACCGTGCCTCGCCGCCCGGTGCCGCTCGACGCCCTCGTCCACGACGACGCCATCGCTAGCCCCCGCCGGACCGCTACCTACCCCGCCGCCCCGGCGATGCCAGGCGCTTGCTGGACGCCGGCGCCGCCCCATCTTCTCTTCCCCGCCGGCCTCCTCGAGCCACGCCGACCGGGGCGACCGCACCGGACGCCATCGCCTACGTCCACCCCGCCGCCGGATCTCGTCGCCCCGCCGCACGTCGTCGCCGTCCTCCTCCCCACGGATCGTCCCCGAGCCCACTGCCATGCCCCTCCCACTCCCCTGTGAGCCGCCACCTCCCTCCTCCCTCTCCTCCTCTGTGCGTGCGTGCCGCCCTCACCGCGCGCTCGGCGCCCCGCTCCGTCGTTGCGACGCACGGCCACACGCGAGCCCGCACCCGCGCCTGGAGCTCACTCGGCCGTGGTCTCCCCCACGTCACTGCCCCCGCCGTCCCACTGCGCCCGTCGCCGCCTGCACGTGCGGCCACAGCACCTCGCCCGTCCGCCCCGCCCGCCTGCGCACGCGCGCCCACGGCTCTGGTCCCCTCCGCCCCACCGCCCTGTTCCGGCCGGCGCTCGTGCGGCCCCTGGTCGCTGGCGCCCGCGCCCGGCTCTGCTGCGTCGCCTCGGCGGGTTACGCCCGCACCCTGGGGCTCCGCCCCGTTTCGCCAGCGCCCCTGCGCCCCCATGCCCGTAACCCGTTCGCCCGCTTAGGCCCCAGGTGCCACTGACCCCTGGGCCCGGACCCCCCTGGGCCACTGACAACGGGCCCAGCGCACAGAACGAATAAAAATAAAAATAAAAAAAATAATAATAATAATAAAAATAATAAATTAATTAATAAAAATAAATAAATAAATAAAGAAAATAAAAATAATTTTAATTAATTAATTAATTAATTAAGTTAATAATCCTGTTTAAATTAATTAAACAGTAATTATTTAGCTAGACCCTAATTAAACTAAACAGAGAATGACAGGTGGGTCCCACTGGACCCACATGTCAGTTGACCCAGTCAACCCCTGTTGACTGCTGACGTCAGCATGACATCATGCTGATGTCATAAATCCATTTTCGAATTAATTTAAATAATTAATTAAATTCCAGAAATTAATAAAATCTTTAGAAATCATATCTTTTGATCCGTAACTCGGATTAAAATACTTTCTACATGAAAGTTGCTCAGAACGACGAGACGAATCCGAATACGCAGTCCGTTCGTCTGCCACGCGTCCCTAGCATAGTGAACCTGCAACATTTCACCTCCGGTTCATCTATCCGAAAACGTGAAACACCGGGGATATTTTGCCGGATGTTTCCCCCCTTCACCGGTATCACCTCATACCGCGTTAGAACACGTCTAGCTCTGCCTGTTGTCCTGTTATGCACTTGCTTGCTATGTATTTACTGTTTCTCCCCCCTCTTCTCTTCGGTAGACCCCGTGACGATGCTGATGCCCCTGTGGTCGACTACGTCACTGACGACCCCTCCTTCTTGTCTGAACAACCAGGCAAGCCCCCCCTTGATCACCAGATATCGCCTATTCTTCTCTATACTGCTTGCATTAGAGTAGTGTAGCATGTTACTGCTTTCCGTTAATCCTATACTGATGCATAGCCTGCCCTTGCTTCTACTGTTGATACCTTTACCTGCAATCCTACTGCTTAGTATAGGATGCTAGTGTTCCATCAGTGGCCCTACACTCTTGTCCGTCTGCCATGCTATACTATTGGGCCGTGATCACTTCGGGAGGTGATCACGGGTATATACTATATACTTTATATACATGACACATGTGGTGACTAAAGTCGGGTCGGCTTGTTGAGTACCCGCAAGTGATGCTGATGAGGGGGCTGAAAGGACAGGTGGCTCCATCCTGGTAGAGGTGGGCCTGGGTTCCTGACGGCCCCCGACTGTTACTTTGTGGCGGAGCGACAGGGCAGGTTGAGACCACCTAGGAGAGAGGTGGGCCTGGCCCTGGTCGGCGTTCGCGGTTACTTAACACGCTTAACGAGATCTTGGTATTTGATCTGAGTCTGGCCATTTGGTCTATACGCACTAACCATCTACGTGGGAGTAGTTATGGGTATCCCGACGTCGTGGTATCAGCCGAAGCTCTTTTGACGTCAGCAACTGAGTGGCGCGCGCCGCATTGGACCGTAAGCTCGCGCTTGTATTAAGGGGGCTAGGTCTGCTTCCGGCCGCGTACGCAACGTGCAGGTGTGCATAGGGCGATGGGCCCAGACCCCTGCGCGCATAGGGTTAGACCGGCGTGCTGACCTCTCTGTTGAGCCTAGGTGGGGCTGCGACGTGTTGATCTTACGAGGCCGGGCATGACCCAGAAAAGTGTGTCCGGCCAAATGGGATCGAGCGTGTTGGTGATGAAGGCGGTGAAGTTGTTGGTGTAGATTGCGGTGATGATGATGGCCCCGGCGGCGTTCCGGCGCCACCGGAAGAGAGGGGGAGAGGGCCCCCTTCTTCTTCTTCTTCTTCCTTGACCTTCTCCCTAGATGGGAGAAGGGTTTCCCCTCTGTTCCTTGGTCTCCATGGCATGGGAGGGGCGAGAGCCCCTCCGAGATTGGATCTGTCTCTCTGTCTCTCTCTGTTTCTGCGCTCCCAGATCTGGCCTTTCACCGTTTCTTTTATAACCGGAGATCCGTAACTCCGATTGGATTGAAATTTGAACATGATTTTTATTCGGATATTAGCTTTCTTGCAGCGAAAGAAGGGCAACAATTGCCTTACGGGGTGTCCACGAGGGTTAGGGGCGCGCCCCCTGCCTCGTGGCCCCCTCGGGCATCGTCTCACGTTGATTCCACTTCCCAAAAATCAGATATATTCCAAAAAAAAATTCCGTCAGTTTTATTCCGTTTGGACTCCGTTTGATATGGATTTTCTGCGAAACAAAAAACATGCAACAAATAGGAACTGGCACTGGGCACTGGATCAATATGTTAGTCCCAAAAATAGTATAAAAAGTTGCCAAAAGTATATGAAAGTTGTATAATATTGGCATGGAACAATCAAAAATTATAGATACGACGGAGATGTATCAGCATCCCCAAGCTTAATTCCTGCTCGTCCTCGAGTAGGTAAATGATAAAAAAGATAATTTTTGATGTGGAATACTACCTAGCATAATCTTGATCATGTAATCTAATCATGGCATGAATATTAAGACACAAGTGATTCAAAATAATAGTCTATCATTTGACATTAAGACAATAATACTTCAATCATACTAATAAAGCAATCATGTCTTTTCAAAATAACATGGCCAAAGAAAGTTATCCCTACAAAATCATATGGTCTGGCTATGCTCCATCTTCACCACACAAAGTATTCAAATCATGCACAACCCCGATGACAAGCCAAGCAATTGTTTCATACGTTTAACGTTCTCAAACCTTTTCAACTTTCACGCAATACATGAGCGTGAGCCATGTACATAGCACTATAGCACTGGAGGTTGTGTGAAGAAGACAAAAAGGAGAAAGTCTCACATCGACGCGGCTAATCAACGGGCTATGGAGATGCCCATCAATTGATGTCAATGTGAGGAGTAGGGATTGCCATGTAACGGATGCACTAAGAGCTATAAGTGTATGAAAGCTCAAACCGGAAACTAAGTTGGTGTGCATCCAACTTGCTTGCTCATGAAGACCTCGGGCATTTGAGGAAGCCCATCATCGGAATATACAAGCCAAGTTCTATAATGAAAATTCCCACTAGTATATGAAAGTGATAACTCAAGAGACTCTCTATATGAAGAACATGGTGCTACTCTGAAGCACAAGTGTGGTAAAAGGATAGTAACATTGTCCCTTCTCTCTTTTCTCTCATTATATATATATATATTTTTTATTTTTTTCTCTTTTTTTGTGGGCTTCTTTGGCCTCTTTTTTTTATTTGGGCTTCTTTGGCCTCTTTTATTTTGATAACCTCACATGGGAAAATGTTCTAATAATTATGATCATCACACTTTTATTTACTTACAACTCAATATTACAACTCAATACTAGAACAAAGATATGACTCTATATAAATGCCTCCGGCTGTGTACCGGGATGTGCAATGATCTAGCGTAGCAAAGATATCAAAAAATGGACAGGCCATGAAAATATCATGCTAGCTATCTTACGATCATGCAAAGCAATATGACAATGAATGCTCAAGTCATGTATATGATGATGATGGAAGTTGCATGGCAATATATCTCGGAATGGCTATGGAAATGCCATGATAGGTAGGTATGGTGGCTGTTTTGAGGAAGATATAAGGAGGCTTATGTGTGACAGAGCGTATCATATCACGGGGTTTGGATGCACCGGCGAAGTTTGCACCAACTCTCTAGGTGAGAAAGGGCAATGCACGGTACCGAAGAGGCTAGCAATGATGGAAGGGTGAGAGTGCGTATAATCCATGGACTCAACATTAGTCATAAAGAACTCACATACTTATTGCAAAAATCTATTAGTCATTGAAACAAAGTACTACACGCATGCTCCTAGGGGGATAGATTGGTAGGAAAAGACCATCGCTCGTCCCCGACCGCCACTCATAAGGAAGACAATCAATAAATAAATCATGCTCCGACTTCATCACATAACGATTCACCATACGTGCATGCTACAGGAATCACAAACTTCAACACAAGTATTTCTACAATCCACAACTACCCACTAGCATGACTCTAATATCACCATCTTTATATCGCAAAACTATTGCAAGGAATCAAACATATCATATTCAGTGATCTACGAGTTTTATGTAGGATTTTATGACTAACCATGTGAATGACCAGTTCCTGTCAACTCTCTAAATAGATATAAGTGTAGCAAGAGAGTTTAATTCTTTCTACAAAAGATATGACCACGCTCTAACAAATATAAGTGAAGCAAAAGAGCATTCTACAAATGGCGGTTTTCTATGTGAAGAGAAACAGGCAATCCAAACTTCAAATGATATAAGTGAAGCACATGAAGCATTCTATAAAGCCATACTCAAAAGGTATAAGTGAAGTGCAAAGAGCATTCTATAAATCAACCAAGGACTATCTCATACCAGCATGGTGCATAAAATAGAAGTGAAAACTAAATGCAAAAGACGCTCCAAGATTTGCACATATCGCATGAACGAAACGAATCCGAAAACATACCGATATTTGTTGAAGAAAGATGGGATGCCTTCCGGGGCATCCCCAAGCTTAGACGCTTGAGTCTCCTTGAATATTTACTTGGGGTGCCTTGGGCATCCCCAAGCTTGAGCTCTTGCCTCTCCTCCTTATCCTCATATCGAGACATCCTCGATCTTCGAACACTTCATCCACACAAAACTCAACAGAAAACTCGGTAAGATTCGTTAGTATAATAAAGCAAATCACTACTCAGTACTGTTGCAAACCAATTCATATTTTTTTTGCATTGTAGCTACTGTAATATAACTTTTCCATGGCTTAACCCACAGATAGGAATCGATAGTTTCATCAAAACAAGCAAACTATGCAACAGAATCAATCTTAAACAGGACAGTCTGTAGTAATCTGAACATTCACCATACTTATGGTACTCCAAAAATTCTGCAAAAATTAGGAAAAATAAACAATTTGTATAGAAGACAGTGCAAAAAGTTTCAGAACCATTTGACGTTCCAGTAAAAAATGTAAAATCGCGCACTACAGCCAAAGTTTCTGTCCTGCACCGCACAAACCAACAAGCATTGTAAACATCCTAAAGGCAAACCTAGGCACATTATTTTTATTATACAATGGAATTGTACAAGGGGATAATTATTTTTGTTGAAAAGTTTCTGTAATCAAGATTCACAAAGTTTCCGTGAGCATGAACAAAGTTCAAGGCTAGCTCCCACTTTAACAATGCTCGTCTTTCTTACTTTCGCTTTTCTTTTTGAAAAAGTTTTAGGTTCCCCTCTTTATTTTTTTTGTTTTTAAACTATATAAAAGCACTCAACAAAAATAAATGACTCTCTAAAACTTCCGGGTTGTCTTCCTGGCAGCGCTTTCTTTAAAGCCATTAAGTTAGGCATTTAGTGCTCAAGTAATGGATCCACCCGGATCCCAAGGTATATAAAAGCCAATTTTAATTAACAATAATTTGTGATTTAGTAGTGACCAAAAAGTAACATATATCATGTAATGACGAAGTCTAACTCTCTTCCTATGCATCGGCATGTCATAAAAGAACAATTCATGCACACATAGTAAAGGCCAATGCATAGTATAAACAGTTTCTTGCAATTTTATCATATTAGAAACATAGAGAGGTGGAGATATAGTTCCTCTCTCATAATAATTGCAAGTAGGAGCAGCAAGCACATGCATATTATATCTATCAAAATCATCATGTGTAGTAGTAAAACGCAACCCATCAATATAATCCTTAATAAGGGCAAACTTCTCCGATATAGTGTAGTTTGGAGAATTCAAAAAGATAATAGGACTATCATGCGTGGGTGCAATAGCAACAATTTCATGTTTAACATAAGGAACTACAGCAAGTTCATCTCCATAAGCATAATTCATATTGGCATCTTGGCCACAAGCATAGCAAGCATCATCAAAAAGGGATATTTCAAAAGAATCAACGGAATCATAACAGTCATCATAGCAATCATCCTTCGGTAAGCACGAAGGGAAATTAAACAATGTATGAGTTGAAGAGTTACTCTCATTAGAAGGTGGGCACCGGTAGCTAATCCGCTCTTCCTCCTTTTGTTCTTCGCTCTCCTCATCATCTTTTTCATCCAATGAGCTCACAGTGTCATTAATTTCTTCTTCCATAGACTCCTGCAAAATATTAGTCTCTTCTTGGACAGCGGAGACTCTCTCAATAAAATCATCAATATCGGAATTGAATTCATAGTTCTCATAGCAATATTTAAGGATAGCTAAATTTCCAGGTCTATAAACTGAATCATCAAAATCTTCAAACTCTTTAAACAAAGATTCAATTTCACAAGCACCCTTAAACGCAACAAATTCTTCTATTTGTTACACATCATAGTAATCATATATACCATTAGCATAAGAAGCTAAGGTTTCATTATCATTAAATTTGCATGAAAAGGGAAGGTGTGGAGCCTTCATCCTAGAGCAACAAGTATAATCATGTCTCAAGCATAGATCTCGAGCATACCAACGCAACATATAAATTTGATCCCATAATAGTCTCCCTTTTTGAGTCAAGCGATAATACCTAAAGTATTCACGTTGATCCAACGTGTCCCCCGTTATAAAGTTGAATGGGATTTTCTCAGGATTATCAAAGTAGTACATAATTTCTTTCACATAATGAGCATCGAGGGTTTTAGGAGGTTCCCCATCTCCATGAGTAGCATGTAAACCTATTTTTTTGGTATTTCGTGTTCGATATCCATAACTAAAGATAGAGAACAACTAAGAATAGCAAATAAAAATTACTTAGTGATAAAGCAAACAAGCACACACGAGAATATTCACCCCACGCTATGACTCCCCGGCAATGGCGCCAGAAAAAGGTCTTGATAACCCACAAGTATGGGGGATCAATTGTAGCCTCTTTCGATAAGTAAGAGTGTCGAACCCAACGAGGAGCTAAAGGTAGAACAAATATCCCTCAAGTTCTATCGACCACCGATACAACTCTACGCACGCTTAATGTTCGCTTTACCTAGAAAAAGTATGGAATTAGAAGTACTTTGTAGGTGTTGTTGGATAGGTTTGCAAGAATATAAAGAGCACATAAATAAAAACTAGGGGCTGTTTAGATAAAGACACAACTAAGTTAGTTTTAGTAGAGAGTTTTTGTCAACAAGAAAGTTATTTGTCACTAGGCAATCGATAACTAGACCGGTAATCATTATTGCAATTTTATTTGAGGGAGAGGCATAAGCTAACATACTTTCTCTTCTTGGATCATATGCACTTATGATTGGAACTCTAGCAAGCATCCGCAAATGCTAAAGATCATTAAGGTAAAACCCAACCATAGCATTAAAGCATCAAGTCCCCTTTATCCCATACGCAACAACCCCCTTACTCGGGTTTATGCTTCTGTCACTCAAGCAACCCACTATAAGCGAATCATGAATGTATTGCAACACCCTACAGCGGGAATCCCTCACGCTTGCGCGACACGGAGAGCACCATAGGACAGCACCAATAATAAAACATGCAACTGAAACCAATCATGATCATCAATTAACCCATAGGACAAAACGGATCTATTCAAACATCATAGGATAGCCATACATCATTGGGAAATAATATATTAGCATTGAGCACCATGTTTAAGTAGAGATTACAGCGGGTAAAAGAGGGATTACACCGCTGCATAGAGGGGGGAAGAGTTGGTGATGAAGGCGGTGAAGTTGTTGGTGTAGATTGCGGTGATGATGATGGCGCGAGCGGCGTTCTGGCGCCACCGGAAGAGAGGGGGAGAGGGCTACCCTTATTATTCTTCTTCCTTGACCTTCTCCCTAGATGGGAGAAGGGTTTCCCCTCTGGTCCTTGGTCTCCATGGCATGGGAGGGGTGAGAGCCCCTCCGAGATTGGATCTGTCTCTCTGTCTTTCTCTGTTTCTGCGCTCCCAGATCTGGCCTTTCACCGTTTCTTTTATAACCGGAGATCCGTAACTCCGATTGGATTGAAATTAGAACACGATTTTTATCCGGATATTAGCTTTATTGCGGCGAAAGAAGGGCAACAACCGCCTTACAGGGTGTCCACGAGGGTCAGGGGCGCGCCCTCCCTGCCTCGTGGCCCCTCGGGCATCGTCTCGCGTTGACTCCACTTCCCAAAAATCAGATATATTCCAAAAAAATCTCCGTCAGTTTTTATTCCGTTTGGACTCTGTTTGATATGGATTTTCTGTGAAACAAAAAACATGCAGCAAACAGTAATTGGCACTGGGCATTGGATCAATATGTTAGTCCCAAAAATAGTATAAAAAGTTGCCAAAAGTATGTGAAAGTTGTATAATATTGGCATGGAACAATAAAAAATTATAGATACGACGGAGATGTATCAGATATCTACTCAAAACATCATAGGATGGCAACACACCATTGGATCATAATATGTGGCATAAAGCACCATGTTCAAGTAGGGATTACAGCGGGGTGCGGGAGAGTGGACCGCGTAAAAGAGATGAGGATGGTGATGATGGTGGTGATGTTGATGAAGACGATCACCGCGGTGATGATTCCCCTCCCGATGGCACTCCGGTGCCACCGAGAGAGAGGAGGAGAGGTTCTCCCCCTTGTGCTTCCTCCTCCATGGCCTCCCCCCTAGATGTGGAGAGGTTCTTCCTCTGGTCCTTGGCCTTCATGGCGATGATAGCCCCTCCGGGATCCTCCTCCATGGCCTCTGGTGATGATGACCCCCTCCGGAAGGGTGCCAGAGAGGGCCTAGATTGATTTCTCATGGCTACAGAGGCTTGCGGCGGCGGAACTTCCGATCTAGGTTATTTTCTGGAGGTTTGGGTATTTATAGGAGAGGTTGGCGTCGAGAACAAGTTAGGGGGCCCCACGGGAAGTCCACGAGGCACAGGGGCGCGCCCTCCACCCTCATGGGGCCCACGGGCCTCCCCTCCGGTAACTCTTCGTTCCAGTATTTTTTATATTTTCCAGAAAAATTCTCCGTTTATTTTCATCGCATTCCGAGAACTTATATTTCTGCACAAAAACAACACCATGGTAGTTCTGCTGAAAACACCGTTGGTCCGGGTTAGTTCTAATAAAATCATACCAAAATCATATAAAACTATTATAAACATGGCATGAATACTTCATAAATTATAGATACGTTGGAGACGTATCAAGGGGGACGCCGCACACGGCTAACAATTGTTGGTGTGTGTTCTAGGCGCCCCCTCCCCACATATATATAGGTGGGAGGGGGAGGGGGACAGCCAAGGGGCGCCCCAAGTAGGAGGAATCCTACTTGGGGGCCTTGTCAATTCCCCCCCCTTACCATATCCACCGGAGGGTGAAGGAAAGAGGATGGATGAGGGAAGGAAGGGGGAGGCCGAATCCCTCCCCTTCCTTCTCTCTTCATCTCTTCCCCTTTCCCTCGGGTGCAACGCATATGGGGGTGCAGCAGCCCCTGCTTGCTACTGCGTTTCCCCTCTTGGCCCATTAGGCCAATATAGTTTGCCGGGGGGGGGGGGGGTGCCCGGAACCCCTTCCGAAACCCGATATGTACCCGGTACCATCGGAACACTTACGGTGTTTGAATATCATCATGCTATATATGAATCTTTACCTCTCGACCATTTCGAGACTCCTCGTCATGTCTGTGATATCTTCCGGGACTCTGAACAACATTCGGTCACCAAATCACATAACTCGTATAATATAAAACGTTAAGCATGCAGACCCTACGGGTTCGAGAGCAATGTAGACATGACCGAGATCTCTCCGGTTAATAACCAATAGCGGAACCTGGATGCTCATATCGGTTCCTACATATTCTACGAAGATCTTTATCGGTCGTACTGTAATGACAACATATGTTATTCCCTTTGTCATCAGTATATTACTTGCCCGAGATTCGATCGTCGGTATCATCATACCTAGTTCAATCTCGTTACTGGCAAGTCTCTTTACTCGTTCCGTAATACATCATCCCACAACTAACTCATTAGTCACATTGCTTGCAAGGCTTCTTATGATGTGTATTACCGAGAGGGCACAGAGATACTCTCGGAAACTCGGAGTGACAAATCCTAATCTCGATCTATGCCAACCCAACAAACACCTTCGGAGATACATGTAGAGCATCTTTATAATCACCCAGTTATGTTGTGATGTTTGATAGCACACAAGGTATTCCTCTGGTATCCGGGAGTTGCATAATCTCATAGTCAAAGGAATATGTATATGACATGAAGAAAGATATAGCAATAACACTGAACGATCAATATGCTAAGCTAACGGATGGGTCATGTCCATCACATCATTCTCCTAATGATGTTATCCCGTTCATCATATGACAACACATGTCTATGGTTAGGAAACCTAAACATCTTTGATTAACGAGCTAGTCTAGTAGAGGCTTACTAGGGACACTGTGTTTTGTCTATGTATCCAAACATGTATCAAGTTTCCGGTTAATACAATTCTAGCATGAATATTAAACATTTATCATGATATAAGGAAATATAAAATAACAACTTTATTATTGCCTCTAGAGCATATTTCCTTCAGATCTTATGTCTTTCAACAGATGGGTTCTCTTGAGAATTGATACGTCTCCGTCGTATCTATAATTTTAGATAGTTACATGCCAATATTATACAAATTTCACATATTTTTGGCAACATTTTATATGATTTATTGGACTAACAAATTGATCCAGTGCCCATTGCCAGTTCCTATTTGTTGCATGTTTTTGTTTCACAAAATATCCATATCAAACGAAGTTCAAACGCGATAAAACTTTACGGAGAATTATTTTGGAATACATGTGATTTTTGGGAGGTGGAATCAACGCAAAAGGAGGCCCACGACCTCCACAAGACACCAGGGCGCGACCTCCCTCTGGCGCGCAGTGGTGCCTTGTGGGCACCCCATAAGTCCGTTGGGGCTCTTCTTCGGACGCAAGAAAGATAATTTATGGGAAAAATCGTGTAAAAATTTCAGCACAATTGGAGTTACGGATCTCCGGGTATTTAAGAAACGGTGAAGGGCCAGAAAAGAGGAACGCGAAACAGAAGAGAACAGAGGGAGAGATCCAATCTCGGAGGGGCTATCGCCCCTCCGCCGCCATGGAGGCCATGGACCAGATGGGGAACTCTCCTCCCATCAAGGGGAGCCCAAGGAAGAAGAAGGAGGGGGGATCTCCCCCCTCTATCCCGGTGGCGCCGGAACACCGCCGGGGCAAGGATCGTGACGACGATCTATACCAACAATCTTGCTACCGTCAACACCAACTTTCTCCCCCTCTATGTAGCGGTGTAACCTCTCTATTCCCGCTGCAATTCTCTACTTAAACATGGTGCTCAAGACTATATATTATTATCCAATGATATGTGGTTATCCTATGATGTTTGAGTAGATCTGTTTTGTCCTATGGGTTGATTGATGATCGTGATTGGTTTGAGCTCTATATTTTATTTTAGTGCAGTCCTATGGCGCCCTCTGTTGGGGAAGGTAGCATGCAATTTAAAAAATTTCCTACGATCACGCAAGATCTATCTAGGAGATTCATAGCAACGAGAGGGGGAGAGTGTGTCCACGTACCTCGTAGGCCGAAAGCCAAAGCGTTAGGTTAACACGGTTGATGTAGTCGAACGTCTTCGCGATCTAACCGATCAAGTACCGAACGTACGGCTCCTTCGAGTTCAGCACACGTTTAGCTCGATGACGTCCATCGAACTCTTGATCCAGCAGAGGGTCGAGGGAGAGTTTCGTCAGCACGACTGTGTGGTGACGGTGATGGTGATGTGATCCGCGCAGGGCTTTGCCTAAGCACTACGACGCTATGACCAGAGGAGTAAACTGTGGAGGGGGGCACCGCACACGGCTAAGAGAATAACTGATGTACTATGCGGTGCCCCCTGCCCCCGCATATAAAGGAGGGGAGGAGGAGGCCGGCCACCAAGGGGCGCGCCATGGGGGGAGTCCTACTAGGACTCCACTCCTAGTACGATTCGCCCCCCCTTTCCTTTCTCATCAGAGGGGAAAAGGAAGGAGAGGGAGAGGGAAAGGGGGCGCCGCCCCTCCCCTAGTCCAATTCGGACTCCCAAGGGGGGGGGGCGTGGCCACCCCTTGCGGGCTCCCCTCTCTCTCCACTAAGGCCCATGTAGGCCCAATACTTCCCCCGGGGGTTTCCGGTAACCCCTCGGTACTCCGGTAAAATACCCGAACCACTCGAAACCATTCCGATGTCCGAATACCACCTTCCAATATATCAATCTTTACCTCGACCATTTTGAGACTCCTCATCATGTCTGTGATCTCATCCGGGACTCCGAAAAAACTTCGGTCACCAAAACATATAACTCATAATACAAATCGTCATCAAACGTTAAGCGTGCGGACCCTACGGGTTCGAGAACTATGTAGACATGACCGAGAGACATCTCCGGTCAATAACCAATAGCGGAACCTGGATGCTCATATTGGTTCCTACATATTCTACGAAGATCTTTATCGGTCAAACCGCAATAACAACATACGTTATTCCCTTTGTCATCGGTATGTTACTTGCCCGAGATTCGATCGTTGGTATCCTCATACCTAGTTCAATCTCGTTACCGGCAAGTCTCTTTACTCGTTCCATAATGCATCATGCCGCAACTAACTCATTAGTCACATTGCTTGCAAGGCTTATAGTGATGTGCATTACTGAGAGGGCCCAGAGATACCTCTCCGATACTCGGAGTGACAAATCCTAATCTTGATCTATGCAAACCAAACAAACACCTTCGGAGACACCTGTAGAGCATCTTTATAATCACCCAGTTACGTTGTGATGTTTGATAGCACACAAGGTGTTCCTCCGGTATTCGGGAGTTGCATAATCCCATAGTGAGAGGAATATGTATAAGTCATGAAGAAAGCAGTAGCAATAAAACTAAACGATCATTATGCTAAGCTAACAGATGGGTCTTGTCCATCACATCATTCTCTAATGATGTGATCCCGTTCATCAAATGACAACACATGTCTATGGTCAGGAAACTTAACCATCTTTGATTAACGAGCTAGTCAAGTAGAGGCATACTAGGGACACTCTATTTTGTCTATGTATTCACACATGTACTAATTTTCCAGTTAATACAATTCTAGCATGAATAATAAACATTTATCATGATATAAGGACATATAAATAAAAACTTTATTATTGCCTCTAGGGCATATTTCCTTCAGTCTCCCACTTGCACTAGAGTCAATAATCTAGATTACATAGTAATGATTCTAACACCCATGGAGTGGGTGCTGACCATGTTTTTGTCGTGGAAGAGGCTTAGTCAACGGGTCTGCAACATTTAGATCCGTATGTATCTTGCAAATCTCTATGTCTCCCTCCTTGACTTGATCGTAGATGGAGTTGAAGCGTCTCTTGATGTGTTTGGTTCTCTTGTGAAATTTGGATTCCTTCGCTAAGCCAATTGCTCCAGTATTTTCACAAAAGATTTTCATTGGACCCGATGCACTAGGTATTACACCTAGATTGGATATGAACTCCTTCATCGAGACTCCTTCATTTGCTGCTTCCAAAGCAGCTATGTACTCCGCTTCACACATAGACCCCGCCATGACGCTCTGCACCAACTCACAGCTCCACCATTCAGTATAAATACGTATCCGGTTTGTGACTTAGAGTCATCCAGATCAGTGTCAAAGCTTGCATTGACGTAACCATTTATGGCAAGCTCTTTGTCACCTCCATAAACGAGAAACATATCCTTAGTCCTTTTTAGGTATTTCCGGATGTTCTTGACCGCTGTCCAGTGATCCACTCCTGGATTACTTTGGTACCTCCCTGCTAAACTTATAGCAAGGCACACATCAGGTCTGGTACCCAGCATTGCATACATGATAGAACCTATGGCTGAGGCATAGGGAATGACTTTCATTTTCTCTCTATCTTCTGCGGTGGTCGGGCATTGAGTCTGACTCAACTTCACACCTTGTAACACATGCAAGAACCCTTTCATTGACTGATCCATTTTGAACTTCTTCAAAACTTTATCAAGGTATGTGCTTTGTGAAAGTCCAATTAAGCGTCTTGATCTATCTCTATAGATCTTGATGCCCAATATATAAGCAGCTTCACCGAGGTCTTTCATTGAAAAATTCTTATTCAAGTATCCTTTTATGCTATCTAGAAATTTTGTATTATTTCCAATCAACAATATGTCATCCACATATAATATTAGAAATGCTACAGAGCTCCCACTCACTTTCTTGTAAATACAGGCTTCTCCAAAAGTCGGTATAAAACCATATGCTTTGATCACACTATCAAAGCATATATTCCAACTCCGAGAGGCTTGCACGAGTCCACAAATGGATCGCTGGAGCATGCACACTTTGTTAGCACCTTTAGGATCGACAAAACCTTCTGGTTGAATCATATACAACTCTTCTTTAAGAAATCCGTTAAGGAATGCAGTTTTGACATCCATTTGCCAAATTTCATAATCATAAAATGCGGCAATTGCTAACATGATTCGAACAGACTTATGCATCGCTACGGGTGAGAAGGTCTCATCGTAGTCAACTCCTTGAACTTGTCGAAAACCTTTCATAACAAGTCGAGGTTTGTAGACAGTAACATTACTGTCAGCGTCAGTCTTCTTCTTGAAGATCCATTTATTCTCTATGGCTTGCCGATCATCGGGCAAGCCAACCAAAGTCCACACTTTGTTCTCATACATGGATCCCATATCAGATTTCATGGCCTCAAGCCATTTCGCGGAATCTGGGCTCATCGTCGCTTCCTCATAGTTCGTAGGTTCGTCATGGTCTAGTAAAATGACATCCAAAACAGGATTACCGTACCACTCTGGTGCGGACCGTACTCTGGTTGACTACGAGGTTTGGTAGTAACTTGATCTGAAGTTTCATGATCATCATCATTAACTTCCTCACTAATTGGTGTAGGCATCACTGGAACTGATTTCTGTGATGAACTACTTTCCAATTCGGAGAAGGTACAACTACCTCATCAAGTTCTACTTTCCTCCCACTCACTTCTTTCGAGAGAAACTCCTTCTCTAGAAAGGATCCATTCTTAGCAACGAATATCTTGCCTTCAGATCTGTGATAGAAGGTGTACCCAACAGTTTCCTTTGGGTATCCTATGAAGACGCATTTCTCCGATTTGGGTTCGAGCTTATCAAGTTGAAGCTTTTTCACATAAGCATCTGATACGTCTCCAACGTATCTACTTTTCCTAACGCTTTTCCTCTTGTTTTGGACTCTAATTTGCATGATTTGAATGAAACTAACCCCGGACTGACGCTGTTTTCAGCAGAACTACCATGGTGTTGTTTTTGTGCAGAAATAAAAGTTCTCGGAATGGAACAAAACTTTGCGAGGACTTTTTATATAATAAATAAGAATTCCTGGAGCCAACACCTACCGGAGAGGGGCACCAAGGTGGGCACAACCCACCAGGGCACGCCCCCTCTCCTGGCGCGCCCAGGTGGGTTGTCCCCACCTGGTGGCCCCGCCGACCCTGAAACTGACGCTATAAAATCACATTATTCCAGAAAAAAAATCAAGGAGAAAGGATTATCGCGATCCACGAGACGGGGCCACTGTCACCTCTTGTTCTTCATCGGGAGGCCAGATCTGGAGTCCGTTTGGGGCTCCGGAGAGGGGGATCTTCGTTCTTATTCACCACCAACCCTTCTCCATCTCCAATTCCATGATGCTCCCCACCGGGAGTGAGTAATTCCTTCGTAGGCTCGCTGGTCGGTGAGGAGCTGGATGATATTCATCATGTAATCGAGTTAGTTTTGTTAGGGCTTGATCCCTAGTATCCACTATGTTCAAAGATTGACGTTGCTATGACTTTGCCATGCTTAATGCTTGTCACTTTGGGCCCGCGTGCCATGAACTCAGATCTGAATCGTTTATGTTATCACTATTATATCCATGTTCTAGATCCGATCTTGCAAGTTATAGTCACCTACTACGTGTTATGATCCAGTAACCCCGGAGTGACAGAAACCGAGACTTCTCCCGATGATGACCGTAGTTTGAGGAGTTCATGTATTCACTATGTGTTAATGCTTTGGTCCGGTTCTCTATTGAAAGGATGCCTTAATATCCCTTAGTTTCCAATATGGACCCCGCTGCCGTGGGAGGGCAGGACAAAAGATGTCATGCAAGTTCTTTCCATAAGCACGTATGACTATTTACGGAATACATGCCTACATTATATTGACGAACTGGAGCTAGTGCCGTATCGCCCTAGGTTATAACTCTCTCATGATGAATATCATCCAACAAGTCACCGATCCAATGCCTAAAAATTTATCTTATATTGTTCTTGCTAAGTTACTACTGCTGCTATCATTGTTACACTTGCTACAAAATTACTGCTATCACTGTTACCGTTACTGTTACTGCTCTCAGTACTATCAAAACTATCATATTACTTTGCTACTGATTACTTGCTCCAGATAATTAATCTCCAGGTGTGGTTGAATTGACAACTCAGCTGCTAATACCTTCAAATATTCTTTGGCTCCCCTTGTGTCGAATCTATAAATTTGGGTTGAATACTCTACCCTCGAAAACTGTTGCGATCCCCTATACTTGTGGGTTATCAAGACCTTTTTCTGGCGCCGTTGCCGGAGAGCATAGCTATATTTGGTGAGTCACTTGGGATTATTATCATATTATCACTATGAAGAATCTGAATGATGCTAAGACTAAGATATTTCCCTCAAGGACGAGGGGAGGTAAGGAACTGCCATCCAGTTATGCTTTAGATTCACCTTCTGTTATAAGTAAACTTGCAACACCACCACATGCTATTAATTCTGATATGTCGCAAGTTATTGATGATGCTACTTCTGCTATGGATAATGCTTATGATGATGCTAGTACCTTGCTTGATAATGATGATGTGCCACTTGGTGAATTTCTTGATGAACTAATTGCTAGAGTAATACAACATGATGTTGTTGAATCTGATGATGAACTTGAAACTGAATCTCCTGAAACACCTGCTAGAACTAGCTCTCCTAGATATGAATTGCCTAAGGTACCGGAAGGTTATGTTATGAGTGAGGAGACAACTAGAGATATTCTTCCTTGTAAGGATAGAGATGATCTAGAGTAATTATTATTCAAGTATAAAGAGAAATCTCTGAATGCTAGAATGAAATATGATCCTAAGTTTGCTACTTCACCTATTTTTATTGATGATAAGGATTATGAATTCTCTGTCGACCCAAAGTTAATTACTTTGGTTGAATCTGATCCTTTCCATGGTTATGAAACTGAAACTGTTGTGGCACATCTTACTAAGTTGAATGATATAGCCACCCTTTTTACTCATGATGAGAAAACTCGCTATTACTTTATTCTCAAATTATTTCCTTTCTCACTAAAGGGTGATGCTAAAGCTTGGTATAATACTCTTGCTCCTGGTTGTCTGCGCAGTCCCCAGGATATGATTTATTACTTCTCTGAAAAATATTTCCCTGCTCATAAGAAACAAGCTGCTTTACAGGAAATATTTAACTTTGTGCAAACTAAAGAAGAGAGTATCCCACAAGCTTGGGGGAGGCTTTTCTAGTTACTTAATGCTTTGCCTGATCATCATCTTAAGAAAAATTAAATACTTGATATCTTCTATAATGGACTAACCGATGCTTCTAGGGACTTCCTAGATAGTTGTGCTGGTTGTGTTTTCAGGGAACGAACTGTTGGACAAGCTGAAGAATTATTGAATAATATATTGAAAAACTATGATGATTGGACTATTCCTGAACCACCGGCTAAACCCACTCCGAAGAAGAGGGGTATATTATATCTCAGTCTTGAAGATATGCAAGAGGCAAAGAAATCTATGAAGGAAAAAGGTATTGAAGCTGAGGATGTTAAAAATTTACCTCCTATTGAAGAAATACATGGGCTTAATACACCACTACTGCCTAAGGTGGCGGAGGTAAATTCTCTAATGAAGTTCAATGATAATGACAATCCTCACAATATGCATCCTAGCCAATGCCTTTATGAGTTTGAAAACTATATTAGAAAGCAAGATCACTTCAATGCAAATGTTATGAAACAATTGAAATACAATTCTGATATGATTGCTCGCTTGAGTGACTTGTTATTTAGAATATCAAATGATGTTAGAGGTGTTGGAAAACATGCTTCTATGGTTCAAACTCAATTAGAACAAGTTGCTAAATCTCAAAGAGAACTGCTTGATGAAATGAATCATAATATACATGACTTCGCTGTTAAAGTTGCAACTAGAGGAGGTAAAATGACTCAGGAACCACTTTATCCTGAAGGACACCCAAAAAGAATAGAACATGATTCACAAAGGAACAACACCACTGCACCTAGCCCTTCTAGAAAGAAAAAGAAAAATAAAAAGAAAAATGATAGGACTTTGCATACTTCTAGTGAACCTGAAATAGAAAAACCTCTTGATAATGATAATGAAACTTCTATCTCTGATGCTGAAACTTAGTCTGGTAATGAACACTCACCTAGTGATAATGAAAAAGATAATGATGAGGTTCACGGAGGCTCTCAACCAAATGAAAAAGAACTAGATAATGATGTTGAGATAGAACCACCTATTGATCTTGATAACCCACAACCTAAGAATAAAAGGTATGACAAAAGAGACTTCATTGCTAGAAAATATGGTAAAGAAAGAGAACCGTGGGTTCAAAAACATATGCCTTTTCCACCCAAGTCAACTAAAAAGAAAGATGATGAAGAATTTGAATGCTTTGCTGAAATGCTGAGGCCAGTCTTTTTGCGTACTCGCTTGACTGATATCTTGAAAACGCCTCCTTATGCAAAGTATACGAAAGACATCATCACTAATAAGAGAAAAATACTGGAAGCTGAAATCTCCACTATGCTTGCTAATTACACTTTTAAAGATGGAGTTCCTAAAAAACTTGGAGATCCAGGAATACCAACTATACCTTGCTCCATCAAAAAGAATTATGTGAAAACTGCTTTGCGTGATTTAGGAGCTGGTGTTAGTGTTATGCCTTTCTCTTTATATAAAAGACTTGATTTGAATAAACTCACACCTACTGAAATATCTTTGCAAATGGCTGACAAATCAACTGCCATACCTATCGGTATCTGCGAGGGTGTGCCCGTTGTTGTTGCTAATGTTACTATTTTGACTGACTTTGTTATACTTGAGATGGCCAAGAACGACAACATGTCGATTATCCTTGGTAGACCCTTCTTGAATACTGCAGGGGCTGTTATTGATTGCAATAAAAGCAATGTCACTTTTCATATCAATGGTAATGAGCATACGGTGCACTTTCCGAAGAAACAATTCCAAGTGAATGGTATTAATGTTATTGAAAAATCTCCGACAATCACTATTGGAAGTTTTTAAATAACTCTACCTACTGTCAAAAAGAAATATGAAATGCTTATTGTTGGGGACATTCATATCCCCATTGAGGTAACCTAGTGATTTACAAAAGTTCTTCGGTTTCATGCTAATCGAAAGTGGTTGTTAATAAGACTTGATCAACCTTATTAATGGATCATTTTTGAATGGTATGAAGTTGATGAATTTAGTAAGCACTACCTTCTGTCCCTACTTTTAGTTTTCTGTTTTTATTAATCAAATAAAATAAAATGCCATGCTTTGTCTGTTTTCTGAATTTCCCGTGCAATAAAAAAATGACCCAAAAATAAAAGTTCTCAGAATGCTCTGAAAATTTAATACAATTTTTTTCTGAATATTTCTGAATTTCTGGTGCAAATAATATCAGAGGGAAGTGCACCAGGTGCTCTAAAAATTTAATATTAGAGCGAGGATGTGCCCACTGGTGGGTTGTGGTCCCCACGTGCCCCCCTCACGTATCCCTTCATACCACATCATCACTTACCTCTAGAAAAAAATCTCCGTTGCTCTCTCTCCAGCGTTGTTGCTCTCAAACCCGCGGATTTCGATCTCTTTGCTCGAAGCTCCGGTTCCGAAACTGTTTCGGGGGATTGTTGCTTGGTATGTGACTCCATCGTTTGTCCAATTATTTTTTGTTTTAGTGGTTTATATTTTGAATAATGAGCTACTCTTGGTGCTGCTGTAGATGAGCTTGCATGTTGAATTCTTTGAGTTCTAAGTAGTTTGAATGCTTGCTATGGCCTCTATGTATCCCTATGAGTAGTTGGTATCATTTTTGTGAAGTTTTGTTAAGAAAACTTTGTGGGCTAATTGAAAGTGCAACTATCCCTGGGTGGTTTTGGTAATTCCTAACAACATATAGCTCATTGAACTAATGCTCTTTCAAGATGATCATTTCAGAAAGTTCAATGATTGGCACGGCATGGACTAGGAATGTGGACCCCTCAAAATGCTAAGGACACATATTAGCTCAAGCTAAAGACTCTACATTTTCATTTTAGTGATCCAAGATCACATTGAGTCCATAGGAATAGCCAATACTATTAAAAGGGGATGAGGTGTTGCTTAATGCCTTGCTTGCTCAAAATGCTTAGTGATATGCTCCAAAAGCCCTCAACCACTTTCTCATATCCACATATGTCCCAAACCAATGGTCAAACTCGGCCCCACCAATTTGATCTATCCGGCGCCATCAAGTTGATTTGACATAGCCACTGCCAGAAACCCTAGTCAGTTCAGTCTCACCGATAGGGATCTCGGTCTCACCGGGATGGGATTGCAAACTCACTGTTTCCCTTCGTAACATTTCGGTCTAACCGAGATGAGCGATCAGTCCCACCGAGTTCGCAATGCAAACTCTCTGTTTCCCTTTTGTAACGTTTCGGTCTCACCAAAATGAGCGATTCGGTCCCACCGAGTTTGCCTGGCCAACTCTCTGTTTGCCTATTACAAAAATTGGTCTCACCGAGTTTATGTGATCGGTCTCACTGAGATTACGTTATGCCCTAACCCTAATGAAATCGGTCCCATCGAGTTGACATGTCGGTCCCACCGAAAAGCCTAATGTTCACATTTTGAACTAAATCGGTCTGACCGAGTTTCATGATTTGGTCCCACCGAGTTTGGTGAATTGTGTGTAACGGTTAGATTTTGTGTGGAGGCTATAAATACCCCTCCACCCACTCTTCATTCGTGGAGAGAGCCATCAGAACGTGCCTATACTTCCAGCATACATTTTCTGAGAGAGAACCACCTACTCATGTGTTGAGACCAAGATATTCCATTCCAACCACAAGAATCTTGATCTCTAGCCTTCCCCAAGTTGCTTTCCACTCAAATCATCTTTCCACCAAATCCAAATCTGTGAGAGAGAGTTGAGTGTTGGGGAGACTATCACTTGAAGCACAAGAGCAAGGAGTTCATCATCAACACACCATCTATTACCTTTTGGAGAGTGGTGTCTCCTAGATCTGTTAGGTGTCACTTGGGAGCCTCCGTCAAGATTGTGGAGTTGAACCAAGGAGTTTGTAAGGGCAAGGAGATCGCCTACTTCGTGAAGATCTACCCAAGTGAGGCAAGTCCTTTGTGGGCGATGGCCATGTGGGATAGACAAGGTTGCTTCTTCGTGGACCCTTCGTGGGTGGAGCCCTCCGTGGACTCGCCCAACCATTACCCTTCGTGGGTTGAGGTCTCCATCACGTGGATGAACGATAGCACCACCTATCAGAACCATGCCAAAAATCTCCGTGTCTACATTGCGTTTGCTCCCTCCAAACTCCTCCCTTTACCTTCATGTGCAATGTTTTACATTCCGCTGCTATACTCTTAGACTTGCATGTGTAGGTTGATTGCTTGACTTGTGCTAAGTTGCTAAAATCTGCCAAGACTTCAAATTGGGAAAATGATAGATTTTTATTTGGTCAAGTAGTCTAATCACCCCCCTCTAGACATACTTTCGATCCTACACTAATAAATTTTAGAATTTTGTTCATAGGGAAACCATGAATATCTTTAGGAAGTTTGGCTCCAAGAAGAACTCCAAGGGTGTTATTGGGGAGTCATCTGATAGTGATCTCCATCCTCGGAGGTTGGCAGAAATACGGCTGTGTGAATGGCCGCACACCCTGTTCCTGGAAGAGGCTGGAATCCTTCAGGAGTTCACACAATATGCTGCTAATGCCAGCCTCACCGACTTCATCACAGATGAGTGTGAACAGCACCAAATCCTCACAAACATTTTTGTTCATAGTTTTACTTTCCTTCCTAGGAATAATCCTCCTGAAGTGAGCTTTGATTTATATGACGAAAACCATCAGATACTAATTACTGAATTTTGTGACATATGCATGATCCCTTCTGATGGGAGCTTAGCCGAGCCTAGGCTGGCGGAGTTTGAGATCTTTTATCGCACTTTGATAGTGGGAGATGAGAGAGGGGTGTCAGCTATCACTGCAGCTGGCTTACATTTTCCTGCTGTTCATTACTTTGCACTTTTCATTGCAAAATGCTTGCTTGCTAGAGAGAAGGTGGGTGCGCTCAGCTAACCAGACCTTGCTATTTTACGTCGTGCACTGGAGGGCGACAACGACTAGTAGGAAAAGGGGCTTTTACCCCGGTTCATAAGGGCCTTTAGTCCCGGTTCTGGAACCGGGACTAAAGGGTCGTTACTAATGCCCTAGCCCTTCAGTCCCGGTTCTTACACGAATCGTGACTAAAGGCCGTCCACGTGGCCGGTGCGGGGAGCCCAGGCAGGAGGGCCTTTGGTCCCGGTTGGTGCCACCAACCGGGACCAATAGGCATCCACACGTCAGCACCTGGCAGGAGCTGAGGTTTTTGTTTTTTTTGAAAGGGGGTGGTTTAGGGGTTTTGGGGGGTTAATTTAGGTGTTTCATATATTGTGTTAGCTAGCTAATTAATAGAGAGAAGTGTCCTCTCTTATCTCCGTGCTTTGTCGACGCTACGTACTATATACGTATGGAGAGGAGTAGACACGCTAGCTAGTAATCAAATGAAGGAAACAGAAGATCGTCATGAACATACATATATATGCATACAGAGAGAAGTGATATCAACCACCTCTCCTTCTCCGAGATATTGGTCGAACAACAAGTTCTCGTATATCTATCCGACACTACCGGCTACATATATACAATAATTATCTCTTACAATACAATCTCCTAATTATATTGTAGGAACACAGGGTCCACATAGTATTCTCCGTTTTCAGCGATCACGTGGTCAAGGAAGAATGCCGCCAATTCCTCTTGAATTCCTCGCATACGATCTGGTGCTAGGAGTTGATCCCGCTTTCGAAAAATCTAATTTGAAGAAGGGGGTCAATACATATATATATGAATAAATGAAACTCAACACAAATGATGGTAATAAAATAAAATTGTGAATATTATTGCTTACGCACTTCATATTGTTCTTCAGTGTAGCCCTGTCGGAGTAAATGGCCACGGGTAGCCTAACCGACTACCCCTGGCTCTTCGGAAAATTTATCAGGCTTTTGGGCCTTCAAGCACTCCAAGCATTTGGGCCGCCTTCCCTGGCCGGCTACCACTAAAACCGACTCCCGGAAGGCGACCCAGCCTCACCGACTCCTCCCTAGGGCGACTACGGGGTGGCCGACTCCTAGAAGCCGGCCAAGAAGGACGCCGACTCCTAGGAGCCGACCAAGATCACAACCACTCCTCCATAAACGGCGACGTGACGGGGTGTGGCCACAGTGCGGCCCACGACCCCCGAAGCCCGAGGCGGGCATGGCTACAGGAGGCCGTACGGGAGGGACGTCTCCCGTGCGGCTCAGCACTGTAGCCACGCTAGCCTCGACGTCATCCACGACCCACTCCTATACGGCCCAAGGACTGCGGGCCCCTTCAGCCAGAGAGAGGCGTGAAGGCGGCCCGGCTTTTCCTAGTCGGCCAAGAGTATAGCCGGCTACTCCCTTCCTCGAAGCAGGAGCCCCATTAAGGAGACAAGACGAGGCAAGGCTACAGTGATAGCCCCCGAGGCGGCCCACTGTAGCCACGCTTACCTCGACAAAGCCCTCATCATCGGAGGCGCGGCTACAGTAAGTAGCCGCCGATAAGACCCTAGGCGGTGGGACCGGCCTGTCGACCAAGTAGCCGGCAGCCGGCGGGACCCAGCAGCCGGCGGAGAAGCCGGCGAGCGTAGACACTGACGGCTGGGACCAGTTCCCAGTCGGATTACCATTGTATCCCCGGGGGGTAGGCCTATATAAACCCCCCAGAGCACCCATGCAAAGGGTTGGCTTCTAGGTTCGCACCCAAGCATAGCACACACACCATAGATAGAGAGAAGCAGGAGCTAGCCTTGCTCTTCTTCTCCCTTGACCTCAACAGCTCTAGGAGCGATTGTAGCTACCCTTTATCGATCTAGTGATCATGCGGAGACCCCGTAGAGCAGGACTAGGGGTGTTATCTCCTCGGAGAGCCCCGAACCTGGGTAAGATTCGCCGGCGTGCATGTCTTCGCCTCATCCCGTTTCCGGGCACCGGCGACGTTTTATTGGCTCCCACAATGATAAGCCATCCCTTGGCATATGTCGCACCAACCACCCGACATTTGGCGCCCACCGTGGGGCCAGGTGCACCGTCGTCCGGAGACCTGTTCTGGACGGGAACCCTCTTCCTCCCCCGCGAGTGCAGCCAGCCTGCTGCGCCCGATGGCGTTTGCCTCGACGCGCTGCAAGGCGTCGACGACGCCTGCGCAGCGAGCCGCCTCGCCGATCTGCTCGGCGAGACTCGCATCTCCGACGAGCCTGCGTCCGACGCAGGCACCGACTACCCCGAGAGCCGCCTCGTCAGCCTCCTCGACCAACTTCACGTCTCCAGCGAGCCCGCTGCGGACATGGAGTCGGTCGGCTCCACCGACTCGATGCTCATCGACTCCGACACCGCGTCGCTCGACGCCTACCCCTCCGACGTGGTGGTCTTCGATGACCCCCTCCCTCGAGCTGATAGCGGCAGCAGCGCTGTCACCGAAGTGCTGGTCATCAGCCACGTGTCCAACTCGGGCGAGAACGCCCGCGACGCTCAGCAAGCGGCGATGCACGACCTCTCCGTCCCCATCCCGGCCGACGCCGACGCCGAGACCCTGGAGGCACGCCGCCTTGCCCTCATCGCGGAGGGCAAGAAGATAGCCTCGATAAGACGCCTCACTGAGGCCCACCAGCGCGAAGTCGACCGCGCCGCCTTCGGGACGCCGCCGCCTAGCGGCCCGAGCCGAGCCGGCTTCGTCCAGAAGCGCGGCGCAGCCGTTGCCAGCATGCTGGGCGCAGATCGCCCCGTCTACGCCACCCCGCTCGAGAACCTGCGAGCCGCTCAGGCGGCTGCAGAGGAGCTCAATGGGCTGGGAGCCGATGAGCTCCCTTATATGACAAGACGGATCCAGCAGCTGATCGATGCGGCTGCAGAACGGCACGAAGCCGGCGCCCGAGCTGATAGCCATCCCCCGCGCCGGGAGCACGCCGCGACGTCCCGCTCGCCGACTGCGAGCGGCGCGCGCCAGAAGAAAGACAAGGAGCCGGCTGCCAGCCGCAGCCGGACTCGCATTACCATCGAGCGCGACGCGGATGGCCGCCCTCGAGCTGTAGAGCACCAGGGAAACCTGCCTCCTCCCCCGCCTCGAAGAGAAAGACGCCTCACTCCACCGCCTGTCACCCATCCGACTCTTGGCGACCGACTCGGCCGCCGAGAAGGAGTCAGCGAAAACGACGCCCGCCACAGGATCGACCGCCTTGCTCGTTCCTTGGCGCTAGAAGAAGAAGACGATGTCGGCCCGCCATGCTTTGGCCCCCGCATCCGCGACGAGCCCTTTCCCAAAGGGTTCTCGCTTCCCAGAGACACGCCCAAGTACAACGGCTCGGTGAAGCCGGAAGATTGGCTCATTGACTACTCCACAGCCGTCAGCATCGCCAACGGCAATCGGCGCGTTGCCGTGAAGTACGTCTCCCTGATGCTGCAGGGCACGGCGCGCACATGGCTCAACAGCCTCAAGCCCTACAGCATCAACAGTTGGCTGGACTTCACCGAAGTTTTCGTCCGCAACTTCACCAGCACTTACAAGCGGCCTCCCAAGCTCGCCAGCTCTCCCTCTGCGTCCAGGGGCCCAACGAGTCGACCCGCGACTACCTCACGCGATGGGCCGAGCTCTGCAACTCCTGCGCGGGAGTGCACGAGGTCCAGGCCATCGAGTACTTCACTGCCGGGTGCCGAGAGGGCACCCTCCTCAAGCACCGACTCCTCTGCGACGAGCCGGCTACCCTCGACGAGCTACTAGTCATCGCTGACAAGTACGCCACTGCCGACTCCTCCATGAAGACCGAGCTCCGAGTAGACGCCTCGGGGAAAGTAATTGCTCCGGCTCCCAAGACGCCGGCTGGCGACCCTAACCGGCGCCCCTACCAGAACGACCACAAGCGCAAGGGCCCCATGCCGACTTCCTCCAGTCGGCAGGTGGCCATAGTTGAAGACGAGCAGCCCGAAGAGCGGCCCGCTCCCAAGAAGAAGGGTGGCAGGCCGCCCTGGCAGCCGTCTTTCTCCTACGAACAAGCACTCGATGCTCCCTGCAAGTTCTACAGCGGCGCGAAGCCGTCCAACCATACAACACGGAAATGCCACTGGCTCACCCGCATCTCCAAGGGTGAAGGGATGGTGCCGCCTCCGCCTCCCGGCCCGCCGCCTCCAGCTCCCCAGCAGCCGGCGGCCCGGCCGACAGTCGGCGCCATCCAAGACGAGTTCCCCGAAGCGCACGATGCCTACGTCGTCTTCACAAGTCAAGTCGTCGACAAGCGCAGCCGACGCCGGCAGCACCAAGAAGTAAACGCAGTCGCCTCTAGCACCGCCGAGTTCATGCACTGGTCGGAAAAGCCCATCAGTTGGAGCCAGGCCGACCACCCAGAGGTGATGCCTTCGCCTGGCTCCTATGCTATGGTCTTGGACGTCACCCTTGCGACGGAGAGGCGAGCTGCCAGATTTTCCCGCGTCCTGATAGACGGCGGAAGCAGTATCAACATACTGTACCGCGATACCATGGACAAGCTGAACATCAAAGCGAAGCAGCTCATGCCGAGCCGCACCGTCTTCCATGGTATCGTACCCGGCCTATCTTGCTCTCCAATCGGCAAGATCAAGATGGATGTTCTCTTCGGAGACAAAGATCACTTTCGCCGGGAAGCAATATGGTTCGAGGTGGTGGATTTGGAGAGCCCCTATCATGCACTACTTGGCCGACCTGCTTTGGCCAAGTTCATGGCTGTGCCCCACTATGCCTAGCTGAAGATGAAGATGCCGAGCTCGAAGGGGATCATCACGGTGGCCGGCGACTACAAGAAGTCCATCGAGTGTGCCATGGCCAGCAGCCGGCTGGCCGAGTCCCTCGTGGTGGCAGAAGAGAAGAAAATGTTGGAACGGGTTGTGGCCATGGCCGGCAAGCAGCCGGCCTTGTCCCCCAACCCCAAGGACTATGATGCGCAGGGCTCCTTCCAGCCTGCCAAAGAGACGAAGAAGATACCTCTAGACCCGGAGCACCCGGAGAGGTTCGCCGTGATTTGGGCGAACTTGGACAGCAAATAGGAAGGCGAGCTCGTCGACTTCCTCCGTGAGAATCGAGACATCTTTGCATGGTCCCCAAAGGACATGCCGGGTGTCCCGAAGGATTTCGCCGAGCACAAATTACATGTCCGAGCTGATGCGAAGCCGGTCAAGCAACCCCTCCGCCGACTATCAGAAGAGAAGCGAAGAATCGTGGGAGAAGAGATAGCCCGGCTCCTTGCAGCCGGCTTCATCATGGAAGTGTTCTTTCCAGAATGGCTTGCCAATACAGTTCTGGTTCTGAAGAAGAATAACAAGTGGCGCATGTGTATAGACTACACAAGTCTGAACAAGGCCTGCCCAAAGGATCCGTTTGCTTTGCCACGGATTGACCAAGTGATAGACTCCACAGCCGGATGCGAGCTGTTAAGTTTTTTGGATGCCTACTCAGGGTATCATCAGATCAAGTTGGACCCGGCTGACCGCCTGAAGACTGCCTTCATCACACCCTTTGGAGCTTTCTGCTACCTGACAATGACATTCGGCTTGAGAAACGCCGGTGCCACTTTTCAGCGTTGCATGCAGAAATGTCTCTTGAAACAACTCGGCAGAAATGCCCACATCTACGTAGAAGACATTGTGGTGAAGACAGAGAAGCGCGGTACCTTGTTGGAAGACCTGAAAGAAACATTTGCCAACTTGCGTCGATTCCAGATCAAGCTCAACCCCGAGAAGTGCGTGTTCGGAGTGCCAGCCGGCCAGCTGCTAGGCTTCTTGGTCTCCGAACGCGGCATTGAGTGCAACCCTGTCAAGATCAAGGCCATCGAGAGGATGGAGATTCCCACCAAGCGGCGAGATGTGCAGAAGTTCACTGGCTGCTTAGCCTCCCTAAACCGTTTTATCAGCCGACTAGGAGAGAAGGCTCTCCCTCTGTACCGACTCATGAAGAAGTCCACTCACTTTGAGTGGAATGATCAAGCCGACCAAGCCTTCCATGAGTTGAAGAAAATGTTGACCACTCCGCCTGTCCTGGCTGCGCCGACTGAGAAGGAGCCCATGCTCCTCTACATCGCCACGACAAGCCGAGTCGTCAGCACTGTTGTTGTGGTCCAGCGCCCGAAGGAAGGCCGAGCCCAGCTGGTCCAGAGGCCGGTCTACTATCTCAGCGAAGTACTGTCCAGCTCAAAGCAAAACTACCCGCACTACCAGAAGATGTGCTATGGGGTGTACTTCGCTGCCAAGAAATTGAAGCCCTACTTACAAGAGCACCCTATCACGGTCGTGTGCACTGCCCCGCTCGCCGAGATCATAGGCAGCCGGGATGCATCCGGCCGGGTGGCCAAATGGGCCATTGCCTTGGCGCCCTACACGATTTTCTATCAACCCCGCACCACCATCAAGTCGCAAGCATTGGCCGACTTCCTCGTCGACTGGGCCGAGACCCAGTACTTACCGCCGGCTCCCGACTCTACCCATTGGCGGATGCACTTTGACGGGTCCAAGATGCGCACCGGCTTGGGAGCCGGCATCGTCCTCACCTCTCCCAAAGGCGACAAGCTCAAGTACACGCTGCAGATCCACTTCGCCGCCTCCAACAACGTGGCCGAGTACGAGGCACTCGTACATGGGCTTCGGCTAGCCAAAGAGCTCGGCATACGCCGGATCCTGTGCTACGGCGACTCAGACTTGGTGGTCCAGCAATCATCTGGCGACTGGGACGCCAAGGACGCGAACATGGTGAGCTACCGTTTCCTCGTCCAGCAGATGAGCGGATACTTCGAAGGTTGCGAGTTCCTTCACGTGCCAAGGGACGGCAACGACCAAGCAGATGCCCTAGCACAGATCGGCTCCACCCGACAAGCCATACCGACTGGCGTCTCCCTCCAGCGCCTCCTCAAGCCGTCCATCAAGCCGTCTCCAGGGTCGGATTCCATCTTCGTGCCGCCTGCGCCAGAAACAGCCGGATCCGGCTCAAGAAACCCCGCAGGCGGCACGGGAGCTTCAACGACTGCCCCGGGAACTGACGTAGTCGCACCCGGCCCAGGGACTTCAGAACCCGGCCCGGGGACTGCAGCAGTCGGCCCGGGGACTGCAACGACACAAGAAGCGGTGGTCGACCCCAATGCAACACCCAACCCACCCACCCGAGTCATGGTGGCCACATTAACAGCAGAAGAAGTCACAGCTCCCTCATGGGCCCAGCCCATCCTCAAGTTCCTAGTCAGCAGAGAGCTGCCGGCTGATGAGATCGCAGCAAGACTAGTGCAACGACGAGCCGCAGCATACACAATAATCAACAGGGAGCTTCTGAAGCGCAACGTCACTGGAGTCTTCCAGCGTTGCGTCGAGCCAGAAAAAGGAGTGGCAATCCTCAAAGACATCCACCAAGGCGAATGCGGCCATCACACCGCCTCAAGATCCCTCGTGGCCAAGGCTTTCCGCCATGGGTTCTTCTGGCCGACTGCCTTGGAGGATGCTAAAGAAATAGTCAAGAGCTGCAGAGGATGTCAAGTCTTCAGTTCCAAACAACACCTGCCGGCTTCTGCCCTCAAGACCATTCCCCTCACCTGGCCTTTTGTCGTCTGGGGACTGGACATGGTGGGCCCTTTCAAGACAGCCCGCGGTGGCTTGACACATCTACTCGTTGCGGTGGACAAGTTCACAAAGTGGATTGAAGCCAAGCCAATTAAGAAGCTGAACGGGCCGACTGCCGTGACATTCATCACCGACATCACTACTCGGTACGGCGTGCCGCACAGCATCATCACCGACAACGGCACGAACTTCGCCAAAGGCGCACTGGGACGTTTCTGCACGACGCAGGGCATCCGACTGGACTTAGCGTCCGTTGCCCACCCGCAGTCAAACGGCCAGGTCGAGCGAGCAAATGGACTTATCCTCTCCGGCATCAAGCCCCGACTGGTTGTACCACTGGAGCGATCGGCCGGCTGCTGGCTCGAAGAGCTGCCGGCTGTCCTCTGGAGTCTGCGCACTACACCCAACAAGTCAACCGGCTTCACCCCATTCTTCCTTGTGTACGGTGCCGAGGCTGTCATCCCAACAGACATCGAGTTCGAGTCGCCTCGGATCACCATGTACACGGAGGAGGAAGCCAAAGAAGCAAGAGAAGACGGCGTCGACCTACTGGAAGAAAGCCGACTGTTAGCCCTCAGCCGGTCCGCCATCTACCAGCAAGGCCTGCGCCGCTACTACAACCGCAAGGTCAAGCCAAGATCCTTCCAAGAGGGCGACCTTGTGCTCCGGCTGATCCAGCGAACAGCCGGCCAGCACAAGCTCTCGGCCCCTTGGGAAGGCCCTTTCGTCGTCAGCAAGGCACTCGGCAACGACTCCTACTACTTGATCGACGCGCAAAAACCAAGAGCACGCAAGAGAGACGACTCCGGCAAGGAGTCGGAGCGACCATGGAACGCAAACCTCCTAAGACGATTTTACAGCTGAAAAGCAGTATGTATCATGCTCCCCTTTTGTATTAAGTACAAACCAACAGGCCCCCCGAACAAGTACTCGGGGACTGCCTTTTATTTATCTATGAATGACGAGTGTCATATCCATGAATGTATTATTACATTTTGAATTTTTGTCCGGCACCGGGTTCGACTAGTCGGCCCGGGGACTGGCCGCCTTGAGCTATATCGAAAGTTCTTCCTAAAGTCAGCAAAGTAGTGCGCCGGCTCCCGAGTCCTCCCTTGTTGAAAGTCGCAGCTCAAAGAACTGACTGTCCGACTAGCAAGAGGAACGACAGAAAGGACGCCCACACGAAAAACGGCTAGGGAACAACTAACCTATATAGCAAAGAGACGGCCTCCAAATATGCCTGCCGACTGTCAAAACAGCCGGCTGGCCGGCTTCCTAAAAAACTTAGCTTAAGTCCGGCAGAGCTAAAAGTACTTCCCCCTCCCCAATCGGCCAGGCACTCCCCGGCTACAGATTGCAGAGCAACTGTTTGACTGGGGAGGCGGCAACCAAGGGAGGGCGGCAAAGGGAAAAAGCAGAAGGACAAAAAGCGAAAGTACAAGGAAAGACCGATTGCATAACTTATATACATAAAGCCGCCCACAGGCCGGCAGCAGACTTGAGTTTGAATACACCCAGTAGGTGGAATTGTGCAGACTTAACCAAACATTGTTCAAAAGTAACAAGACAGGAAAACAAAAGAAAGAAGACTAAGGCGCGACACGAAGGCCGAGCTGGTCGGGGAAGGCAGCCTCGCCGGCTGAAGGAGTGGCCGCCTAGCTGGTCCCGGCTTGACCACCTCCGGCGGCAGAAGACGCACTCGCACGCGACGTAGTGCTGGAGGCGCGGTCAGGCTGGCCGGCTACTCCACCAGTCGGCTCGGCGTCTTCACCCTCCTCCTCCTCCTCTTCGCCCTCGTCGCTGGAGTCGATCTCCTCCGCCGAGTCCTCGCCGTACGCCGGGTCCAGCCCGAATCAATCTTCCGGCTGGGCGACTCCATTGTCGTCCACCTCGGGGGCGAAGACGTTGGTGTCGGTGTAGTCGGCGCCGGCTCCAGCTCCGTGTCGGCTTGCTGCCGCCAGGTAGCCAGCTGGTCCAGGTTCAGGCCGGGATACCAGGCCTTGACGAACTCCAGCGCCCGCCTGGCACCGGAGCGAGCCGCTGACGCCTTCCAAGCCTCGAAGCGACCGACTGCTACCTCCAGCCAGTCGGCGGTCCGATTGGGGGTGCGAGGGACCACTTGGCCGGGCCAGTGGGCGGCCAAGACCTGCGACCCGGCACGATGAAGCCAGCGGAGCAGCCTGTGAGCCGGCTGGATGCGAGCTTGGATCGCCAGGAGCTGTTCCTCCAGCGAGCGGCCGGCGGTTGGCGAGATCTCGAAGCCGGCTTGCCTCTTCGCCTGGCGACGGGCTTCGATGGCCTGGTTGGCGGCAGTTGAATAGCCAGGGAAGTACTCTGCGCGAAGAAGAAAAGAAAAGAACAACACCAAAATCAGAAAAACAAGTCAAAGTGGCAGATGGCAAGAAAGGACGAAGGGGTAGACGACTTACCGTCAACCAGATCCTCGATCTGGCCATAGCCGGAGACCAGAGTCTGCCTGGCCTCTGCCCAGCCGGCCGCCTCCGTCTCGAACTCGGCCTGGAGGGTGGCTTCGCGATCCTGCGCAGCCTTCAGCGCCGCCTTATGGCCTTCCTCCTGGTCGGCCAGCTTCTTGACCAGGCGGTCACGCTCCTGCACTAAGGCGGCGAGCTCCGCGTCCTTGGCACGAAGAGCAGTCTGGGACTCCCCCAGCTGTGCCCTCAGACTGGCGTTGGCCGCTGCAGAGACGGCAGAAGAAGAAGAACAATAAGAAATCATCAAGGAAGATCCGAGCCGACTGCTCAGCAGTCGGCCCGAATCTCGGGGACTACACCCAGTGGGTGCGCTGACGCGCCCCCACATGAGATAAAGATCAAGTCACATACCTCGGCTTTCAGTAAGATCGGCGGTCTTCTGAGTCAGCTCCCGAGCCTGGGAGTTGAAGGCGGCCGCTCGGAGGTTGTGGTAGTCCTGCAAGACGGACAGAAGACCGAAGTGAGAACAAAAGCAGCAAAGACAAAATCTCCAAGAAGTTCCAAGCCGCCTGCTCAGCAGCCGACTCGGAACTCGGGTACTACACCCAGTGGGTGCGCTGACGCGCCCCCACGAGAGAAATCAAGATCAAGAAAGAACAAGATAGGAATGCTAACCCGGATGGCTGCCCGCGTTGCGAGGAATTCGTCGGTGAACTGCCTCAGCGCCGCGGCTTGGCTCTGGAGCCGGGTCCGGACGTCTTGTGCAGCGACATTCACCACGGCTGTCCCTCCGCCTGGTGTCCACCCCGAGGTAGCGCTGGCCGCCTCCGCGTCTCGGGCCGACGAGCTGGAGCCCACGGCCGGCTGTGGCTCCGACGCGGCCTTCTGCGGCTCCGACGCGGCCTTCCCTGCACGCCGGCTTGGCGGAACCCGGACCGCCACCTCAGCCCCTGCGGCTGGCTCGCCCTCCGCCGACTGTGCGGGCGCAGGCTCAGGCTGGCGGCCTTGGGTCGCCCTAGTCGGAGGAGTCGGCTCCGGCGCCTTCTCCAGGATGATGACATCATCGCCGCTTTCTCCCAGCCCTGGCTGGGAACCGCTGGCTCCCCCTGGCGAGGGATCCACGTCCCCTGGCGCCATGGTGCGCAGGGGGGTGACCATCAAAGCCTCCCCTGCCGCCGCCTCGGCCTCGGCCTCTGCTTGGGCCTTGGCTGCGGCCTCGGCGAGCGCCTTCGCCGCCTCCTCCTCCCGAGCTGCCTGGGCGGCGGCTGCCTTCCGTGCCTCCGCCTCCCGCGCTTCCTGCTCCTCCCGCACCTCCCGCGCGTTCCTTTCCGTCGCCTCCAGGAGGGCGGCGCGGGGATCTACGCGGCGGGTGGTGCTCCCAGAGCCCCCTGGCGACTCGACGACGGAGCTGGCAGCCGCCCGCTCAAGTGACAGCGGAGCTCTGACCGTTGAAAAAGAAGACGAAGGTTCAAGGACCACCAAAGGAAAGAAAGAAAGAAAGTACATAGAGAAAGAGAACTTACGCCGACACGGTCTGCGGCTGCTTCACCACTTTGCGGAAGCGAGCCGCCTTCGCGGCCGCCTCTTCCCACCTGGTGGCGGCCGCCCCGCCCCTGGAGTTCTTCGTTCGGCTGCCGAACAAGCCCGGGGCGGCGCGGCGCTTCTGGCCTCTACCTCGAGCAGGCTGCGCGCCGGAGGAGCCCGCGCCGTGTCCGGATGCCGGCTGGCGGTGCGGGACGGCTTCGGCTTCATCCTCGTCCGGCCAGTCGTCGAAGGTAGCGGTGAACCCAGAGCCGCCTGCTTCGCTGCCGGCTTGGCCACCGGCCAGCTCGACGGCGTCCTCCATATGGACCGCCCCCAGGTCGGGGTCCTCCTGGTCGTGTTCGGTCCGGTCGGGGACGAAGCGGCGCTCCAGGTCTGTCCCGCCGGCCGGCCGAAGCAGAGGACTCTGTCAAAAGAGCAAGCCGACTGAGTTAGAGTCGGCCCAGAAGAACTCGGCGACAAGGCTGAGAGAGAGAGAGAAAAAGAAACGAGGGGAGCGTACCGCAGGCGGAGGATTGGCACGACTATATGGCTCCTTGCCGAATTGCCAGTCTTCGGAAAGTTGGCAGTTGGCGAGGTAATTCACCATGGAGGCGGCGTCGTGCTGCGGCATCTCCTTGGTGCACATTCGGCTCGGATTGAGCTGGCCGCTCATCTGACAGATCAGATGAGGCCGGCTCTGGAGCGGAAGAACCCGGCGCGTGACGAACGCGGCCAGGAGGTCGGGCCCCGTCAGGCCCTCCGACTGGACCATCACCCGCAGTTGGGCGATGGCGGCGTTTCCTGCCTGCGACAGCGTCACGGCCCGGAAGGACCACTGGGGCAGCCTGCCCGCCGGTGGGCCGGCTACGTAGGCCGGCAAGTTGAGGTAGTCGCCCCGGGGAGCGATGCTCCGCACGTAGAAGTAAGACTTCTGCCACTTCTTCACCAATTGGATCAACGTGATGATGGGGAAGGGGTTGTCGGCGCCTGATCTCCGCGACGCGATGAAGGCGCCAGTCTGAGCTGGCACGCCCCGCATGCGCGTGCCCAGCTTCGACTGGAAGAACTCCCCCCAGAGCTCGAGGGTGGGGAGGACGCCGAGATAGACCTCGCACAGGGTGACGAAGGCCGACAACAGCACCACCGCGTTGGGGGTGAGGTGGTGCGGCTGGAGCTGATAGAATTCCAGCCAGGAGCGGAAGAAGGCGCTCACTGGCAGGCCGAAGCCGCGCAGGAAGTGCGAGCGGAAGACCACCCGCTCGCCCTCCCGCGGCGCCGGCCTGATTTCCTTCTCCGGAGCGAGGCGGACCTCCACTTTGTCCGCGCTGGGCAGACGCCGGGTGTCGCGGAGGAAGTCGATGTGGTCGTTATGGACGATGGAGCCGTCCCAATCCCCGCCAAGCTGCTCTACGTGAGGAGGCATGGCGAGGGCTAGCGCGGCGGCAGAGGAGCGTGCGGAGGAAGAGCGCGGCGGTGAGGCGCTGTCACGAGAACGAGCAAGGGAAGAAGATGGTGGAAGTAGGAGGAGCGTGCGAGGGCCTGCCGCCCTCCGCCTCCCCCTACTTATAGCCTCACGAGGCCGAAGAGGCCGGACGTGGGGAGGAGACGTGGGATTAACTGCGCCCACTCCTCCCACGTCTCGCGTTTATTACGCATAAGTGCGAGCCGAAACTGCCGCACGAAACGTGCGGGCGGTTTCGGGATGCAAAGGATCCGCGCCTGGGCCGGGGCGCGGACATGGCGGGCCCCCTCCCTGCGGCGACGTCCCGTCACGCGCGTGGGCTGGCAGGCTTTCCGGCCACGTGGCACGCCGACGGCCCGAGGCCGGCCCGCGGCCCGGTGCACGTGCCTGCGGGTTCCCGCCTCCCGATTCCAGAAGATTTCGACTAAGGCGGCGCGCCTGACCAAGGCCGGCTCCCAGCTGCCGGCTTGTCACGATAGGAAGCTGATCGAGCTTCTTGAACCCCACTCCACCTCGAAGCCCAATCAGCTTCGGGGACTACTGTCGGAGTAAATGGCCACGGGTAGCCTAACCGACTACCCCTGGCTCTTCGGAAAATTTATCAGGCTTTTGGGCCTTCAAGCACTCCAAGCATTTGGGCCGCCTTCCCTGGCCGGCTACCACTAAAACCGACTCCCGGAAGGCGACCCAGCCTCACCGACTCCTCCCTAGGGCGACTACGGGGTGGCCGACTCCTAGAAGACGGCCAAGAAGGACGCCGACTCCTAGGAGCCAGCCAAGATCACAACCACTCCTCCATAAACGGCGACGTGACGGGGTGTGGCCATAGTGCGGCCCACGACCCCCGAAGCCCGAGGCGGGCATGGCTACAGGAGGCCGTACGGGAGGGACGTCTCCCGTGCGGCTCGGCACTGTAGCCACGCTAGCCTCGACGTCATCCACGACCCACTCCTGTACGGCCCAAGGACTGCGGGACCCTTCAGCTAGAGAGAGGCGTGAAGGCGGCCCGGGTTTTCCTAGTCGGCCAAGAGTATAGCCGGCCTCCAGAAGCTGGCTACTCCCTTCCTCGAAGCAGGAGCCCCATTAAGGAGACAAGACGAGGCAAGGCTACACTGATAGCCCCCGAGGCGGCCCACTGTAGCCACGCTTACCTCGACAAAGCCCTCATCATCGGAGGCGCGGGTACAGTAAGCAGCCGCCGACAAGACCCTAGGCGGTGGGACCGGCCTGTCGACCAAGTAGCCGGCAGCCGGCGGGACCCACCAGCCGGCGGGACCCAGCAGCCGGCGGAGAAGCCGGCGAGCGTAGACACTGACGGCTGGGACCAGTTCCCAGTCGGATTACCATTGTATCCCCGGGGGGTAGGCCTATATAAACCCCCCGGAGCACCCATGCAAAGGGTTGGCTTCTAGGTTCGCACCCAAGCATAGCACACACACCATAGATAGAGAGAAGCAGGAGCTAGCCTTGCTCTTCTTCTCCCGTGACCTCAACAGCTCTAGGAGCGATTGTAGCTACCCTTTATCGATCTAGTGATCATGCGGAGACCCCGCAGAGCAGGACTAGGGGTGTTATCTCCTCGGAGAGCCCCGAACCTGGGTAAGATTTGCCGGCGTGCATGTCTTCGCCTCATCCCGTTTCCGGGCACCGGCGATGTTTTATTGGCTCCCACAATGATAAGCCATCCCTTGGCATATGTCGCACCAACCACCCGACAAGCCCCGCTCACAGGTATGGTAGCGGATGGACTCGCAAATGTAGTATCCACAGTAATTATTCCCGGGTTGCTGCCACAACCACTTTACAAGAAATAGAGGTCAATCAAACTGATAAGCAAGCATGCTAAATGGTATTGATCAAACTAGCGCTTGAATCACTAGGAGATGCGCGGAACATGCTACTATAGTACTTACTTTCGGGTGTCTAAATTGTAGCTGGTTCGGCAGTCCCGGGGCTTCTAAGGTGAATTTTCTCCAAACCCTACCAGACAAAGAAAACAATTACTTGATATCAGGAAATGAACAAAGTTGCTGATATGGTGGATAATGATTGATTTAACTTACTTCTGGAGCATTTGAGTCATGTTCGCATAGTCCTGGGGATCTTTTCGTCTCGAGTCTAAGACGGTTACTACTCCCGGCTCAAGCTTAATCTCTAGGAGAATATAGTGGAAGCTGCGCATGCATGCATAAGTCATCAATTACATTACCATAACCTGGACTAATAAGGGAAACCGAATATGCAGAAGACAGTAACACTCACTTGAAGTTGTAAGGAAAGAGTATTATATCTTTGTTTTGATTTATTACCAACGATTGTAGCAAGTTGGCCTCGGTATCTTTGGCATGAAATTTAACCTGATAATCATCTATGAGATTTGTGTTAATGAACCCAATATCACCGATTTGTCTTTTCTTCAATTCGGCGATCTTCAATCTGCATAATATAGTGAGGATAAGTATAAATACATGCAATGAAAGAGCTGACCTATATAGAGAGACTTAATGACAGAAGTAGTACTACTTACAGACAGTAGCAAGTGATCGTTGTTTTATCGAGGGACTTTAGATTGTAAAACTGGAAGAAATCCTCAAATGGAACATTCAGCAGTTCAATTCCAACGAGGTCATGCTCCGGTTTAACTCTCAGCGTTAAAGTACTCATCCCATCAGACTCTCTGCAGGTTTTCATGTACCAATCATGTAGTCTTCACATCATCGTGCTTCGAGATTTGACATCTTTGACGAGAGGCTTCCCGTAATGGTATTTGTGTTCGTCCACCTCCATAATTTCATAATGTACATCGTCGGGCAGGTAATCTCCAAGATCGGTATAACCGGGCACCATACCCGGATCATTAGCGACGATGTCTTTTGACACCTTGAGCGGGGGGCACGATTGGTTCTCTTGTTCGCCGAGCTGGGCAATTTTTTTCCCAGCTCGTCGTTCTTTCATCCTTTTATCACTGACAGTACTTCCCAACCGCTCCGCTTCGGCAAATGCCTTTGCAAGAACGCGCTCATAGTTGCCTTTTGGCGGAGACTTTGGTGGTTTTGTCAGGGCAGCCAGAGTGCGCTTTGCTTTCACCGGATCTACCTTCTCCTCCGGAGGTGGATGTTTCTTTGCTTTGACCCCTTCAAAGAAGTTCTTCACTTCGGCTAGCACGATCTTCGCGTTCTCCTCCTCGGTCCTCTCATATGGTAACTTCTTTGAAGTCTTCAGAGAAGGACCGAATCTGTATTGCCTCCCGCCTCTGGCAGCTGTACTGCTAGAATTATTATATTTCTCCGGAGACGGTTGGAAATATGCCCTAGAGGCAATAATAAATGGTTATTATTATATTTCTTCCGCCTCTGACCGAATCTGTATTGCCTCCCGCCTCTGGTAACTTCTCCGGAGACTGTTGGAAATATGCCCTAGAGGCAATAATAAATGGTTATTATTATATTTCTTTGTTCATGGTAATTGTCTATTGTTCATGCTATAATTGTGTTATCCGGAAATCGTAATACATGTGTGAATACATAGACCACAACGTGTCCCTAGTAAGCCTCTAGTTGACTAGCTCGTTGATCAACAGATAGTCATGGTTTCCTGACTATGGACATTGGATGTCATTGATAACGGGATCACATCATTAGGAGAATGATGTGATGGACAAGACCCAATCCTAAGCATAGCATAAAAGATCGTGTAGTTTCGTTTGCTAGAGCTTTTCCAATGTCAAGTATCTTTTCCTTAGACCATGAGATCATGCAACTCCCGGATACCGTAGGAGTGCTTTGGGTGTGCCAAACGTCACAACGTAACTGGGTGACTATAAAGGTGCACTACGGGTATCTCCGAAAGTGTCTGTTGGGTTGGCACGGATCGAGACTGGGATTTGTCACTCCGTATGACGGAGAGGTATCTCTGGGCCTACTCGGTAATGCATCATCATAATGAGCTCTATGTGACTAAGGCGTTAGTCACGGGATCATGCATTGCGTTACGAGTAAAGAGACTTGCCGGTAACGAGATTGAACAAGGTATTGGGATACCGACGATCGAATCTCGGGCAAGTAACATACCGATTGACAAAGGGAATTGCATACGGGATTGACTGAATCCTCGACATCGTGGTGTTGGAAATATGCCCTAGAGGCAATAATAAATAAGTTATTATTATATTTCCTTGTTCATGATAATCATTTATTATCCATGCTAGAATTGTATTGATAGGAAACTCAGATACATGTGTGGATACATAGACAACACCATGTCCCTAGTAAGCCTCTAGTTGACTAGCTCGTTGTTCAATAGATGGTTACGGTTTCTTGACCATGGACATTGGATGTCGTTGATAACGGGATCACATCATTAGGAGAATGATGTGATGAACAAGACCCAATCCTAAGCCTAGCACAAGATCGTGTAGTTCGTTTGCTCAGAGCTTTTCTAATGTCAAGTATCATTTCCTTAGACCATGAGATTGTGCAACTCCCGGATACCGTAGGAATGCTTTGGGTGTACCAAACGTCACAACATAACTGGGTGACTATAAAGGTGCACTACAGGTATCTCCGAAAGTGTCTGTTGGGTTGGCACGAATCGAGACTGGGATTTGTCACTCCGTGTAAACGGAGAGGTATCTCTGGGCCCACTCGGTAGGACATCATCATAATGTGCACAATGTGACCAAGGAGTTGATCACGGGATGATGTGAGTTACGGAACGAGTAAAGAGACTTGCCGGTAACGAGATTGAACAAGGTATCGGGATATCGACGATCGAATCTCGGGCAAGTAACATATCGATAGACAAAGGGAATTGAATACGGGATTGATTGAATCCCCGACATCGTGGTTCATCCGATGAGATCATCGTGGAACATGTGGGAGCCAACATGGGTATCCAGATCCCGCTGTTGGTTATTGACCGGAGAACGTCTCGGTCATGTCTGCATGGTTCCCGAACCCGTAGGGTCTACACACTTATGGTTCGGTGACGCTAGGGTTATAGAGATATTAGTATGCGGTAACCCGAAAGTTGTTCGGAGTCCCAGATGAGATCCCGGACGTCACGAGGAGTTCCGGAATGGTCCGGAGGTAAAGATTTATATATGGGAAGTCTTATTTTGGTCGCCGGAAAAGTTTCGCACTTTATCGGTATTGTACCGGGAGTGCCGAAAGGGGTCCGGGGGTCCACCAGCCCCGGGGGGGCCACATGGGCTTTAGGGGGTGCGCCTTGGCCTATATGGGCCAAGGGCACCAGCCCCAAGAGGCCCATGCGCCAAGAGATAAGGAAAAGGGAGAGTCCTAAAGGGGGAAGGCACCTCCGAGGTGCCTTGGGGGGGAAGGACTCCTCCCTGGCCGCACCCTTCCTTGGAGGAAGGGCCAAGGCTGCGCCCCCCTCTCCCTTGGCCCTATATATAGTGGGGGGAAGGGAGGGCAGCAATACCTAAGCCCTGGAGCCTCCCTCTCCCTCCCGTGACACACCTCCCTCCTCCCGCAGCGCTTGGCGAAGCCCTGTTGGAATCCCGCTACTTCCACCACCACGCCGTCGTGCTGCTGGATCTCCATCAACCTCTCCTCCCCCCTTGCTGGATCAAGAAGGAGGAGACGTCGCTGCTCCGTACGTGTGTTGAACGCGGAGGTGCCGTCCGTTCGGCGCTAGGATCATCGGTGATTTGGATCACGACGAGTACGACTCCATCAACCCCGTTCTCTTGAACGCTTCCGCTCGCGATCTACAAGGGTATGTAGATGCACTCCCCTTCCCCTCGTTGCTAGATTACTCCATAGATTGATCTTGGTGATGCGTAGAAAATTTTGAATTTCTGCTACGTTCCCCAACAGTGGCATCATGAGCTAGGTCTATGCGTAGTTTCTATGCACAAGTAGAACACAAAGTAGTTGTGGGCGTCGATGTTACCAATTCTTCTTGCCGCTACTAGTCTTATCTTGTTTCGGCGGCATTGTGGGATGAAGCGGCCCGGACCGACCTTACACGTACGCTTATGTGAGACAGGTTCCACCGACTGACATGCACTAGTTGCATAAGGTGGCTAGCGGGTGTCTGTCTCTCCCACTTTAGTCGGAACGGATTCGATGAAAAGGGTCCTTATGAAGGGTAAATAGAAATTGGCATATCACGTTGTGGTTTTACGTAGGTAAGAAACGTTCTTGCTAGAAACCTATACAAGCCACGTAAAAACTTGCAACAACAATTAGAGGACGTCTAACTTGTTTTTGCAGCATGTGCTATGTGATGTGATATGGCCAGAAGATGTGATGAATGATATATGTGATGTATGAGATTGATCATATTCTTGTAATAGGAATCACGACTTGCATGTCGATGAGTATGACAACCGGCAGGAGCCATAGGAGTTGTCTTTATTTTTTGTATGACCTGCGTGTCATTGAATAACGCCATGTAAATTACTTTACTTTATTGCTAAGCGCGTTAGCCATAGAAGTAGAAGTAATCGTTGGCGTGACAACTTCATGAAGACACAATGATGGAGATCATGGTGTCATGCCGGTGACAAAGATGATCATGGTGCCCCGAAGATGGAGATCAAAGGAGCAAAATGATATTGGCCATATCATGTCACTATTTGATTGCATGTGATGTTTATCATGTTATGCATCTTATTTGCTTAGAACGACGGTAGCATAAATAAGATGATCCCTCACTAAAATTTCAAGAGACGTGTTCCCGCTAACTATGCACCATTGCGAAGGTTCGTTGTTTTGAAGCACCACGTGATGATCGGGTGTGATAGATTCTAACGTTCGAATACAACGGGTGTTGACGAGCCTAGCATGTACAGACATGGCCTCGGAACACATGCGAAACACTTAGGTTGACTTGACGAGCCTAGCATGTACAGACATGGCCTCGGAACACAAGAGACCGAAAGGTCGAACATGAGTCGTATAGCAGATACGATCAACATGGAGATGTTCACCGATGATGACTAGTCCGTCTCACGTGATGATCGGACACGGCCTAGTTTGACTCGGATCATGTATCACTTAGATGACTAGAGGGATGTCTATCTGGGTGGGAGTTCAATAATCAGATGAACTTCATTATCATGAACATAGTCAAATGGTTTTTGCAAATTATGTCATACGCATTAGTTCTACTGTTTAAGATATGTTCCTAGAGAAAATTTAGTTGAAAGTTGGTAGTAGCAATTATGCGGACTGGGTCCGTAAACTGAGGATTGTCCTCATTGCTGCACAGAAGGCTTATGTCCTTAATGCACCGCTCGGTGTGCTGAACCTCAGCGTCGTCTGTAGATGTTGCGAAACATCTGACATACACGTTTTGATAACTACGTGATAGTTCAGTGTGTACGGTTTAGAATTGTGGCACCAAAGAAATTTTTGAAACGTCGCAAAACATATGATATGTTCCGAAGACTGAAATCGGGATTTCAGACTAGTGCCCACGTCAAGAGGTATGAGACCTCTGACAAGTTTCTTAAGCCTGCAGACTAAGGGAGAAAAGCTCAATCATTGAGCATGTGCTCAGATTGCTGAGTACCACGATCGCTTGAATCAAGTGGGAGTTAATCTCCCAGACGAGATAGTGATGGTTCTCCATAGTCACTGCCACCAAGCTAGTAGAGCTTCGTGATGAACTATAACATATCAGGGATAGTTATGATGATCCTTGAGCTATTCGCGATGTTTGACACCGCGAGAGTAGAAATCAAGAAGGAGCATCAATTGTTGATGGTTAGTAAAACCACTAGTTTCTAGAAGGGCAAGGGCAAAAGGGATACTTCATGAAACAGCAAATCATGTGCCGCTCTAGTGAAGAATCCCAAGTTGAACCCAAACCCGAGACTAAGTGCTTCTGTAATGAGGGGAACGGTCACTGAAGCAGTACTACCCTAGATACTTGGTAGATGAGAAGGCAGGCAAGGTCGACAGAAGTATATTGGATATACGTTATATGAATGTGTACTTTACTAGTACTCCTAGCAGCACCAGGGTATTAGATACCGGTTCAGTTGCTAAGTGTTAGTAACTCGAAATAAAAGCTGCGGAATAAACGGAGACTAGCTAAAGGTGAGATGACGATATGTGTTGGAAGTGTTTCCAAGGTTGATGTGATCAAGCATCGCATGCTCCCTCTACCATCGAGATTTGGTGTTTGCGTTGAGCATGATTGGATTATGTTTATCGCAATACGGTTATTCATTTAAGGAGAATAATGGTTACTCTGTTTATTTGAATAATACCTTCAATGGTCTTGCACCTAAAATGAATCTCGATCGTAGTGATACACATGTTCGTGCCAAAAGATATAAAATAGTAATGATAGTTCCACATACTTGTGGCACTGCCATTTGAGTCATATTGGTATAAAACGCATGAAGAAGCTCCATGTAGATGGATCTTTGGACTCAGTCGTTTTTGAAAAGATTGAGACCATGGACATTGGATGTCGTTGATAACGGGATCACATCATTAGGAGAATGATGTGATGGACAAGACCCAATCCTAAGCCTAGCACAAGATCGTGTAGTTCGTTTGCTCAGAGCTTTTCTAATGTCAAGTATCATTTCCTTAGACCATGAGATTGTGCAACTCCCGGATACCGTAGGAATGCTTTGGGTGTACCAAACGTCACAACGTAACTGGGTGACTATAAAGGTGCACTACAGGTATCTCCGAAAGTGTCTGTTGGGTTGGCACGAATCGAGACTGGGATTTGTCACTCCGTGTAAACGGAGAGGTATCTCTGGGCCCACTCGGTAGGACATCATCATAATGTGCACAATGTGACCAAGGAGTTGATCACGGGATGATGTGAGTTACGGAACGAGTAAAGAGACTTGCCGGTAACGAGATTGAACAAGGTATCGGGATACCGACGATCGAATCTCGGGCAAGTAACATATCGATAGACAAAGGGAATTGAATACGGGATTGATTGAATCCCCGACATCGTGGTTCATCCGATGAGATCATCGTGGAACATGTGGGAGCCAACATGGGTATCCAGATCCCGCTGTTGGTTATTGATCGGAGAACGTCTCGGTCATGTCTGCATGGTTCTCGAACTCGTAGGGTCTACACACTTAAGGTTCGGTGACGCTAGGGTTATAGAGATATTAGTATGCGGTAACCCGAAAGTTGTTCGGAGTCCCGGATGAGATCTCGGATGTCACGAGGAGTTCCGGAATGGTCCGGAGGTAAAGATTTATATATGGGAAGTCTTATTTTGGTCGCCGGAAAAGTTTCGCACTTTATCGGTATTGTACCGGGAGTGCCGAAAGGGGTCCGGGGGTCCACCAAGGGGGTCCACCAGCCCCGGGGGGGCCACATGGGCTGTAGGGGGTGCGCCTTGGCCTATATGGGCCAAGGGCACCAGCCCCAAGAGGCCCATGCGCCAAGAGATAAGGAAAAGGGAGAGTCCTAAAGGGGGAAGGCACCTCCGAGGTGCCTTGGGGGGGAAGGACTCCTCCCTGGCCGCACCCTTCCTTGGAGGAAGGGCCAAGGCTGCGCCCCCCCTCTCCCCCCCTCTCCCTTGGCCCTATATATAGTGGGGGGAAGGGAGGGCAGCAATACCTAAGCCCTGGCGCCTCCCTCTCCCTCCCGTGACACACCTCCCTCCTCCCGCAGCGCTTGGCGAAGCCCTGTTGGAATCCCGCTACTTCCACCACCACGCCGTCGTGCTGCTGGATCTCCATCAACCTCTCCTCCCCCCTTGCTGGATCAAGAAGGAGGAGACGTCGCTGCTCCGTACGTGTGTTGAACGCGGAGGTGCCGTCCGTTCGGCGCTAGGATCATCGGTGATTTGGATCACGACGAGTACGACTCCATCAACCCCGTTCTCTTGAACGCTTCCGCTCGCGATCTACAAGGGTATGTAGATGCACTCCCCTTCCCCTCGTTGCTAGATTACTCCATAGATTGATATTGGTGATGCGTAGAAAATTTTGAATTTCTGCTACGTTCCCCAACACGTGGTTCATCCGATGAGATCATCGTGGAACATGTGGGAGCCAACATGGGTATCCAGATCCCGCTGTTGGTTATTGACCTGAGAGGCGTGTCGGTCATGTCTGCATGTCTCCCGAACCCGTAGGGTCTACACACTTAAGGTTCGGTGACGCTAGGGTTGTAGAGATATGTGTATGGGAAACCCGAAAGTTGTTCGGAGTCCCGGATGAGATCCCGGACGTCACGAGGAGTTCCGGAATGGTCCGGAGGTGAAGAACTATATATAGGAAGTCAAGTTTCGGCCACCGTGAAAGTTTTGGGGGTTACCGGTATTGTACCGGGACCACCGGAAGGGTCCCGGGGGTCCACCGGGTGGGGCCACCTATCCCGGAGGGCCCCGTAGGCTGAAGTGGGAAGGGAACCAGACCCTAGTGGGCTGGGCGCCCCCCCATGGGCCTCCCCCCTGCGCCTAGGGTTGGAAACCCTAGGGTGGGGGGGCGCCCCACTTGCCTTGGGGGGCAAGGCACCCCCCTTGGCCGGCGCCCCCCCTCTAGATGGGTTGTGGCCGGTGCCCCCCCTCCCAGGTGGCCTATATAAAGGGGGGGGAGGGAGGGCAGCAATACTACAGCCTAGGGCGCCTCCCTCCTCCCCTGCTACACCTCTCTCTCTCGCAGAAGCTCGGCGAAGCCCTGCCGACATCCCGGTACATCCACCACCACGCCGTCGTGCTGCTGGATCTCCATCAACCTCTCCTTCCCCCTTGCTGGATCAAGAAGGAGGAGACGTCGCTGCACCGTACGTGTGTTGAACGCGGAGGTGCCGTCCGTTCGGCACTCGGTCATCGGTGATTTGAATCACGGCGAGTACGACTCCGTCATCCACGTTCATTGGAACGATTCCGCTCGCGATCTACAAGGGTATGTAGATGCACTCCCTTCCCCTCGTTACTAGTATACTCCATAGATGCATCTTGGTGAGCGTAGGAAAATTTTAAAATTATGCTACGATTACCAACAGTGGCATCATGAGCCAGGCCTATGCGTAGTTACTATGCACGAGTAGAACACAAAGAAGTTGTGGGCGTTGATGTTGCCAATTCTTCTTGCCGCTACTAGTCGTTTCTTGTTTCGGCGGCATTGTAGGATGAAGCGGCCCGGACCGACCTTACATGTACGCTTACGTGAGACAGGTTCCACCGACTGACATGCACTAGTTGCATAAGGTGGCTAGCGGGTGTCTGTCTCTCCTACTTTAGTCGGAACGGATTCGATGAAAAGGGTCCTTATGAAGGGTAAATAGAAATTGGCAAATCACGTTGTGGTCATACGTAGGTAAGAAACGTTCTTGCTAGAAACCTACAAACCACGTAAAAACTATCAACAACTATTAGAGGACGTCTAACTTGTTTTTGCAGCATGTGTTATGTGATGTGATATGGCCAGAAGATGTGATGACTATATATGTGATGTATGAGATTGATCATATTCTTGTAATAGGAATCACGACTGGCATGTCGATGAGTATGACAACCGGCAGGAGCCATAGGAGTTGTCTTTATTATTTTGCATGACCTGCGTGTCATTGAATAAACGCCATGTAAATTACTTTACTTTGTTGCTAAACGCGTTAGCCATAGAAGTAGAAGTAATCGTTGGCGTGACGACTTCATGAAGACACGATGATGGAGATCATGATGCTGGAGATCATGGTGTCATGCCGGTGACGAAGATGATCATGGTGCCCCGAAGATGGAGATCAAAGGAGCAAAATGATATTGGCCATATCATGTCACTATTTGATTGCATGTGATGTTTATCATGTTTTTGCATCTTATTTGCTTAGAACGACGGTAGTAAGTAAGATGATCCCTTATGATAATTTCAAGAAAGTGTTCACCCTAACTGTGCACCGTTGCGAAGGTTCGTTGTTTCGAAGCACCATGTGATGATCGGGTGTGATAGATTCTAACGTTCGCATACAACGGGTGTTGACGAGCCTAGCATGTACAGACATGGCCTCGGAACACACGCAATACACTTAGGTTGACTTGACGAGCCTAGCATGTACAGACATGGCCTCGGAACACGATCAACATGGAGATGTTCACCGATCTTGACTAGTCCGTCTCACGTGATGATCGGACACGGCCTAGTTAACTCGGATCATGTTTCACTTAGATGACTAGAGGGATGTCTATCTGAGTGGGACTTCATTGTGTAATTTGATTAGATGAACTTAATTATCATGAACTTAGTCTAAAATCTTTACACTATGACTTGTAGATCAAATGGCCAACGTTGTCCTCAATTTCAACGCGTTCCTAGAGAAAACCAAGCTGAAAGATGATGGGAGCAACTATACGGACTGGGTCCGGAACCTGAGGATCATCCTCATAGTAGCCAAGAAAGATTATGTCCTAGAAGCACCGCTAGGTGAAGCACCAATCCCAGAAAACCAAGACGTTATGAACGCTTGGCAGCAGCGTGCTGATGATTACTCCCTCGTTCAGTGCGGCATGCTTTACATCTTAGAACCGGGTCTCCAAAAGCGTTTTGAGAAACATGGAGCATATGAGATGTTCGAGGAGCTGAAATTGGTTTTCCAAGCTCATGCCCGGGTCGAGAGATATGAAGTCTCCGACAAGTTCTTAAGTTGTAAAATGGAGGAAAATAGTTCTGTAAGTGAGCACATACTCAGAATGTCTGGGTTGCACAACCGCTTGACTCAGCTGGGAGTTAATCTCCCGGATGACGCGGTCATTGACAGAATCCTTCAGTCGCTTCCACCAAGCTACAAGAGCTTTGTGATGAACTTCAATATGCAGGGGATGGAAAAGACCATTCCTGAGATATATTCAATGCTGAAATCAGCGGAGGTGGAGATCAGGAAAGAACATCAAGTGTTGATGGTGAATAAAACCACTAAGTTCAAGAAGGGCAAGGGTAAGAAGAACTTCAAGAAGGACGGCAAGGGAGTTGCCGCGCCCGGTAAGCCAGTTTCCGGGAAGAAGCCAAGGAATGGACCCAAGCCCGAGACTGAGTGCTTTTATTGCAAGGGAAGTGGTCACTGGAAGCGGAACTGCCCCAAATACTTAGCGGACAAGAAGGCCGGCAACACCAAAGGTATATGTGATATACATGTAATTGATGTGTACCTTACCAGTACTCGTAGTAGCTCCTGGGTATTTGATACCGGTGCGGTTGCTCATATTTGTAACTCAAAACAGGAACTGCGGAATAAACGGAGACTGGCGAAGGACGAGGTGACGATGCGCGTCGGGAATGGTTCCAAGGTCGATGTGATCGCCGTCGGCACGCTACCTCTGCATCTACCTACGAGATTAGTTTTAAACCTTAATAATTGTTATTTAGTGCCAGCTTTGAGCATGAACATTGTATCTGGATCTCGTTTAATTCGAGATGGCTACTCATTTAAATCCGAGAACAATGGTTGTTCTATTTATTTGAGAGATATGTTTTATGGTCAGGCCCCGCTGGTCAATGGTTTATTTTTGATGAATCTCGAACGTGATGTTACACATATTCATAGTGTGAATACCAAAAGATGTAAAGTTGATAACGATAGTCCCACATACTTATGGCACTGCCGCCTTGGTCACATTGGTGTCAAGCGCATGAAGAAGCTCCATGCAGATGGACTTTTGGAGTCTCTTGATTACGAATCATTTGACACGTGCGAACCATGCCTCATGGGTAAGATGACCAAGACTCCATTCTCCAGAACAATGGAGCGAGCAACCAACTTATTGGAAATCATACATACCGATGTGTGCGGTCCAATGAGTGTTGAGGCTCGCGGAGGATATCGTTATGTTCTCACTCTCACTGATGACTTAAGTAGATATGGGTACGTCTACCTAATGAAACACAAGTCTGAAACCTTTAAAAGTTCAAGGAATTTCAGAGTGAGGTTGAGAATCAACGTGACAGGAAAATAAAATTCTTACATCAGATCGTGGTGGAGAATATTTAAGTCACGAGTTTGGTACACACTTAAGGAAATGTGGAATAGTTTCACAACTCACGCCGCCCGGAACACCTCAGAGAAACGGTGTGTCCGAACATCGTAATCGCACTCTATTGGATATGGTGCGATCTATGATGTCTCTTACCGATTTACCGCTCTCATTTTGGGGCTATGCTTTAGAGACTGCCGCATTCACTTTAAATAGGGCTCCGTCGAAATCCGTTGAGACGACACCGTATGAATTATGGTTTGGGAAGAAACCTAAGCTATCGTTTCTAAAAGTTTGGGGATGCGATGCTTATGTCAAGAAACTTCAACCTGAAAAGCTCGAACCCAAGTCGGAAAAATGCGTGTTCATAGGATACCCTAAGGAAACTATTGGGTATACCTTCTACCTCAGATCCGAAGGCAAGATCTTCGTTGCCAAGAACGGGTCCTTTCTAGAGAAGGAGTTTCTCTCAAAAGAATTGAGTGGGAGGAAAGTGGAACTTGATGAAGTGATAGTCACCCCTTCCGAACCGGAAAGTAGCGCAGCGCGGGAAGATGTTCCTGTGGTGCCTACACTGACGGGGGAGGAAGTTAATGATGATGATCATGAAGCTTCCGATCAAGTTACTACTGAACTTCGTAGGTCCACAAGGACACGTTCCGCACCAGAGTGGTACGGCAACCCTGTCCTGGAAATCATGTTGTTAGACAACGGTGAACCTTCGAACTATGAAGAAGCGATGGCGGGCCCGGATTCCGACAAATGGCTAGAAGCCATGAAATCCGAGATAGGATCCATGTATGAAAACGAAGTATGGACTTTGACTGACTTGCCCGATGATCGGCGAGCCATAGAAAACAAATGGATCTTTAAGAAGAAGACGGACGCGGATGGTAATGTGACCATCTACAAAGCTCGACTTGTCGCTAAGGGTTATCGACAAGTTCAAGGGGTTGACTACGATGAGACTTTCTCACCCGTAGCGAAGCTGAAGTCCGTCCGAATCATGTTAGCAATTGCCGCATACTATGATTATGAGATATGGCAGATGGACGTCAAAACGGCATTCCTTAACGGCTTCCTTAAGGAAGAGTTGTATATGATGCAGCCGGAAGGTTTTGTCGATCCTAAGAATGCTAACAAAGTATGCAAGCTCCAGCGCTCAATCTATGGGCTGGTGCAAGCATCTCGGAGTTGGAACATTCGCTTTGATGAGATGATCAAAGCGTTTGGGTTTACACAGACTTATGGAGAAGCCTGTGTTTACAAGAAAGTGAGTGGGAGCTCTGTAGCATTTCTCATATTATATGTGGATGACATACTATTGATGGGAAATGATATAGAATTCTTGGAAAGTATAAATGCCTATTTGAATAAGTGTTTTTCAATGAAGGACCTTGGAGAAGCTGCTTATATTTTAGGCATCAAGATCTATAGAGATAGATCAAGACGCCTCATTGGTCTTTCACAGAGTACATACCTTGACAAGATATTGAAGAAGTTCAATATGGATCAGTCCAAGAAGGGGTTCTTGCCTGTATTGCAAGGTATGCAATTGAGCACGGCTCAATGCCCGACCACGGCAGAAGATAGAGAAAAGATGAGTGTCATCCCCTATGCCTCGGCCATAGGGTCTATTATGTATGCCATGCTGTGTACCAGACCTGATGTAAACCTTGCCGTAAGTTTGGTAGGAAGGTACCAAAGTAATCCCGGCATGGAACACTGGACAGCGGTCAAGAATATCCTGAAGTACCTGAAAAGGACTAAGGACATGTTTCTCGTTTATGGAGGTGACGAAGAGCTCGTCGTAAAGGGTTACGTCGACGCTAGCTTTGACACAGATCTGGATGACTCAAAGTCACAAATCGGATACGTGTATATTTTGAATGGAGGAGCAGTAAGCTGGTGCAGTTGCAAGCAAAGTGTCGTGGCGGGATCTACATGTGAAGCGGAGTACATGGCAGCCTCGGAGGCAGCACATGAAGCAGTCTGGATGAAGGAGTTCATTACCGACCTAGGGGTGATTCCCAATGCGTCGGGCCCGATGACTCTCTTCTGTGATAACACTGGAGCTATTGCACTTGCGAAGGATCCCAGGTTTCAGAGGAAGACCAGGCATATCAAGCGTCGCTTCAACTCCATTCGTGAAAGTGTTCAAAATGGAGACATAGATATTTGTAAAGTACATACGGACCTGAATGTAGCAGATCCGTTGACTAAACCTCTCCCTAGGGCAAAACATGATCAACACCAGGACGCAATGGGTGTTCGATTCATCACAATGTAACTAGATTATTGACTCTAGTGCAAGTGGGAGACTGTTGGAATATGCCCTAGAGGCAATAATAAATGGTTATTATTATATTTCTTTGTTCATGGTAATTGTCTATTGTTCATGCTATAATTGTGTTATCCGGAAATCGTAATACATGTGTGAATACATAGACCACAACGTGTCCCTAGTAAGCCTCTAGTTGACTAGCTCGTTGATCAACAGATAGTCATGGTTTCCTGACTATGGACATTGGATGTCATTGATAACGGGATCACATCATTAGGAGAATGATGTGATGGACAAGACCCAATCCTAAGCATAGCATAAAAGATCGTGTAGTTTCGTTTGCTAGAGCTTTTCCAATGTCAAGTATCTTTTCCTTAGACCATGAGATCGTGCAACTCCCGGATACCGTAGGAGTGCTTTGGGTGTGCCAAACGTCACAACATAACTGGGTGACTATAAAGGTGCACTACGGGTATCTCCGAAAGTGTCTGTTGGGTTGGCACGGATCGAGACTGGGATTTGTCACTCCGTATGACGGAGAGGTATCTCTGGGCCCACTCGGTAATGCATCATCATAATGAGCTCTATGTGACTAAGGCGTTAGTCACGGGATCATGCATTGCGTTACGAGTAAAGAGACTTGCCGGTAACGAGATTGAACAAGGTATTGGCATACCGACGATCGAATCTCGGGCAAGTAACATACCGATTGACAAAGGGAATTGCATACGGGATTGACTGAATCCTCGACATCGTGGTTCATCCGATGAGATCATCGTGGAACATGTGGGAGCCAACATGGGTATCCAGATCCCGCTATTGGTTATTGACCTGAGAGGCGTGTCGGTCATGTCTGCATGTCTCCCGAACCCGTAGGGTCTACACACTTAAGGTTCGGTGACGCTAGGGTTGTAGAGATATGTGTATGCGGAAACCCGAAAGTTGTTCGGAGTCCCGGATGAGATCCCGGACGTCACGAGGAGTTCCGGAATGGTCCAGAGGTGAAGAATTATATATAGGAAGTCAAGTTTCGGCCACCGGGAAAGTTTCGGGGGTTACCGGTATTGTACCGGGACCACCGGAAGGGTCCCGGGGGTCCACCGGGTGGGGCCACCTATCCCGGAGGGCCCCGTAGGCTGAAGTGGGAAGGGAACCAGACCCTAGTGGGCTGGGCGCCCCCCCATGGGCCTCCCCCTGCGCCTAGGGTTGGAAACCCTAGGGTGGGGGGGGCGCCCCACTTGCCTTGGGGGGCAAGGCACCCCCTTGGCCGGCGCCCCCCCTCTAGATGGGTTGTGGCCGGCGCCCCCCCCTCCCAGGGGGCCTATATAAAGGGGGGGAGGGAGGGCAGCAATACTACAGCCTAGGGCGCCTCCCTCCTCCCCTGCTACACCTCTCTCTCTCGCAGAAGCTCGGCGAAGCCCTGCCAACATCCCGCTACATCCACCACCACGCCGTCGTGCTGCTGGATCTCCATCAACCTCTCCTTCCCCCTTGCTGGATCAAGAAGGAGGAGACGTCGCTGCACCGTACGTGTGTTGAACGTGGAGGTGCCGTCCGTTCGGCACTCGGTCATCGGTGATTTGAATCACGGCGAGTACGACTCCGTCATCCACGTTCATTGGAACGCTTCCGCTCGCGATCTACAAGGGTATGTAGATGCACTCCCTTCCCCTCGTTGCTAGTATACTCCATAGATGCATCTTGGTGAGCGTAGGAAAATTTTAAAATTATGCTACGATTACCAACAGTAGGGTGGTCAAGCTGGAGGTCCTCAAATCCCTCCGTTATTTCATCCACCGTCACCCTAGCATATCCTTCAGGAATCGGCCGGCAGTGGTAGGTTGCGCCGGGTTCAGTAGGTAAAACAGAGCCAACAGCCGCCTTGACTTTCAAGTTCTGCCATTCCGCCATAAGGTGGCAATGTTCAGACTCCGTGATAGCATCCACGGGGTAGCTAGGAGTAGCCGCATGCTCGAACTGAGGCAGCTCGGTGGAAGCCACGCTGCTTCTACGCTGAGATGGCGGTGTAGCTTCGGGGGCAGTTTCGGCATCTCTATTGCTGTCTCGTTCCTCTAGCACTTGAACCCTTTCGTGCAGACGCTGAATTTGGATCTGCTCCACCTTTTTCCTCCTCTCCTGGGTTTTGTAATCGCCCGCGTCCGGAAAACTAGCCTTCCACGTAACGGAGCCTGGCGTGCCTCGTGTCCGTCCAGGGTGCTCAGGATTCCCGAGGGCCATTTTGAGCTCGTCGTTCTCTCTGTCTGGAACGAACGTCCCTTGCTGTGCTGCATCGATATAGTGCTGAATCTTCTTGACGGTTATTGCAAGTTGCTCGTCCGTCCAACGACACCTCCCTGATACAGGGTCCAAGGTTCCGCCAGCCTCGAAGAACCAAGTCCGGCAATGGTCTGGCCAGTTCATTGTCTGTGGTTCGATCCCTTTATCAAGCAGATCCCTCTCAGACTTGGCCCACTTAGGCCGGGCTTTGAGGTAGCCACCTGACCCCGTGCGATGGTGAAGCTTCTTCTTCGCAGCATTCATCTTGTTTGTCGCTGACATCTTCTTACTCTTTTCCGATGTCTTGTGGGCCACAAATGCGGGCCAGTGATCTCTGATCTTCTCATACCGGCCGATGAATTCAGGTGTCTCTTCTTTGTCGACAAACGTTTTCAACTCATTCTTCCACCTCCTGAATAGGTCTGCCATCTTCTTAAGAGCATGAGACTTGATTAATTGCTCTATAACTGGCTTCTCCGGATCCTCCTCTGGCGGTAGGGAGAAATTTGCCTTCAGCTCAGTCCAAAGATCATCTTTCTGCATATCATTGACATAAGATACCTCAGGGTCTTCCTTCTTAGGCTTATACCATTGGTGGATGCTGATCGGGATCTTGTCCCTAACTAGAACCCCGCATTGAGCAGCAAAAGCATCCTTTGTCCGGAGGGGTTCAATCGGTTGCCGTCGCGCGCGATTGCTGTGATCTCAAACCTTTCATCCGAGCGCAACTTTCTCTTCGGGCCTTGTCTCTTTACCGCAGTTGTGCTCGATCCGGAGGGCTAGAAAAAAGAAGAAAGACGAGTGTTAATTAATATGTGTACATACCAAAACAATGAATGCATCAATTAGCTAGTCAGCACAGGCTTAACTAATATATTTACCTGGCCGGACTCTGTTCGGTCACCGGAGCCGTCACCACAGGCTCCTTCTTGCACCAACATTGGGTCACCGGAGCCATCATAATCATGTCTTTCCTCCTCCACTCTTCGATCACCGCAGCCAGCTTCTTCACCCTGTTCTTCCAGACCATCATTGTCGTTAAGATACGACAAGATATCACCTCCGGCTAAGATTATGTCCCCCAACACCTCTTCTGCTTGCTCATCTCATCCGTGCTCCATTGTTTCTGCAAATATTACAACATGGCAATTATTACACAAACATGACAGCAGGTGGATATATTAGTGCAAACGTAGACCTAGCTTATTCCGGGTTTGGGGTGGCCTAGGCAACGCTTCAAGGGTAGGGGCGCGGCGGGAGGGGGTAGGAGACCGACATCGTTTTTTTCTAGGGTTTGGGTGTCCTCGAGAGTTTTGGTCGAGCGAGAGGGCCGGGGGGGGGGGTGCTCCCGTGGTATAAGTTATCACGGTCGAGAGGGGGTATACATATCGACCGTCCATCATGTCGAAGTTATCTGGGAGGGAGTTATATATATCGACAACGACGACATACATACACGGGAAAATAATGTTATCGGGGAGGGGGTATATATCGACCCCCCCCCCACGTGTTGAAGTTATCGGGAGGGGGTTTTATATCGACAACGACGACATACATACACGGGAAAATAATGTTATCGAGGAGGGGGTATATCGACCCCCCCTCGTGTTGAAGTTATATCCCCCCTCGTGTTGAAGTTATCGGGAGGGGGTAATATCAACAACGACAACATACATACACGGGAAAATAATGTTATCAGGGAGGGGGTATATCGACCCCCCCCCACGTGTTGAAGTTATCAGGAGGGGGTATATATCAACGACGACAGACTCGATAAAACATAAGAAAACGAAGAAGAAATAAAAAGAGGAGAGAGGAAGAAAGGAATAGAGGAGAGGATTGAAGAAAAAAAAGAAGAAAAAAAAGAAGAAAAAAAAGAGGAGAAGAAGAAAGGAATAGAGGAGAAGAAGAAAAAATAGAAAATATTCTATTGTTTCTTCTTCTCCTCTATTCCTTTCTTCTTCTCCTCTTCTTTTTCTTCTTTTTTCCTCTTATTATTTATTTCTCCTCTTCTTCCTCTCCTCTTCTTCTTTCTTTCCTCTTCTTATTTTCTTCTTTCCTATCCTTCTTTTTCTTCTTCTTCCCTTCCTAGCTAGATATATAAAACTTTTCTAAAATTGTAACTTTTGCATATATAAAACTTTTCCATGTGGATCATCATTTCTCATATATATCGAATATATATCCATTGTCATATATAAAAACTTTCTATGAACAAAAAACATTTTTGACATATATATTCATACATTTTGAACATCTACATACATACAATTTTTTTTTGTTCACATATACATTATAGCCACATACACATATACATCACATATGAACAAAAAAATTAAACTAATAAAAATAAAAAACAGAGCCGGGGCGGCGGCTCTCACAGCGGGGGCGGCTAGGACGATGGCGACGGCGGGGGCGGGGGCGGCGAGGGCGCCGGCGCACGGGGCCGGGACGGGGTGGGGGGGCGAGGGCGCCGGCGAGCACGCGCGGGCCGGGCAGGGGGCTCGGGGCGCCGAGGTGGTGCGCGCGAGCAGGGGAGCACGAGGCGGGGCGGCGCGTGGGGGCAGGGCGACGACGACGAGCACCGGGCGGCGACCCGTCGAGGCAAGGGCGCGGGGCGACGGCGATGAGGAGCGGGCGGCGACGACGAGCACGGGCAGCCTCGCGGCGTCGGGGGCAACTGGCGAGGTATGTCGAAAATTTCCTAAGTGTGGACTTATATAGCAAAGCCTTTAGTCCCGGTTCGTGGCACCAACCGGGACTAAAGGTGGGCATTAGTCCCGGTTGGTGCCACCAACCGGGACCAAAGGCCTCTTTTCAGCAGCCCAAAGGGCGGGAAGCGGCGGCCTTTGGTCCCGGTTGGTGGCACCAACCGGGACTAAAGGGGGGCATTGGTCCCAGTTTGTGCCACCAACCGGGACCAAAGGCCTTGCGCTGCCCGCGGCCAAAAGTTTAGTCCCACCTCGCTAGTTGAGAGGGGCTCGGAGTGGTTTATAAGCCCCACTGTGGCTGCCCTCTCGAGCTCCTCTCAAATGCAGGCTTACGGGCCTAATGTCACACTGTGCTGTCTGTGGGCCTATTGGGCCTTCTGCGGGCCTGAATCCTGGCCCAGGTTGGGTTTCTAGTCGTATTCAGGCCGTGGTGGCCCAATAGGTGGCAGTCTTTTAAATTTTTTGCATTATTTATTTTCTTTTGTTTTTTGCTTTATTTTTTAATTCTTTTTGCTTTTAGGTCAGCAAAATTATAAACTGTCTGTTAGTGCCATTAGTTTTAGAAAACATATAAACTTTCTATTAGTGCCATTAGTTCTTTATGAAAATTCTTTTTGCTGTATTTAGTTTTTTTATTTTCTTTTTTGCTATATTTATTTTGTTTTATTTCTACTTACAACAAAAAACTTATTTATTTTATTTTATTTTGTTTCTAATTACTTATTTATTTTACTTTATGATAATTCTTTCTGCTATTAAAGTTTCTATCAAAAAAAGTTCTTTATGAAAATTCTTTTTGCTTTTAATGATTAAAAATAAAAAAGAGGCGCAATGCGCGTTGATTTGCTTCAAGCCTTTCGGAATAGTGTAGACTGCACTGCACATAGCTCGATGCAGTCTACCTTATTCCTCAAGGCTTGAAGCTAAGCAACGTGAGCATTGCGCCTCTTCTTCATCGTCTCTGCACTCAGGGCTTATAAACCGCTCCTAGTGCCTCTCAGCTAGCGAGGTGGGACTAAAAAACTGCTTAGCTAGTAAGAAACTCTAGTACCGGTTCGTGCCACGAACAGGTACTAAAGGTGCTCGTGGGGCCACAGCCTCATTAGTACCGGTTCGTGGCACCAATAGGGACCAAAGGGTGGAACTGGTCCCGGTTCGTGCCACCAACCGGGACCAATGGCCTTGCACAGCGGCGTGGTGGTGAGTTTGGTCCCTATTCCAGTCAGTCTCCCCTCATACCGTGATTTAGGGAGACCCATCTTCTTAAGGCCAGGAATGAAGTCAACACAAAACCCAATGACATCCTCTGTTTGATGGCCCATGGAGATGCTTCCTTCTGGCCTAGCGCGGTTACGGACATATTTCTTTAGGACTCCCATGAACCTCTCAAAGGGGAACATATTTTGTAGAAATACGGGCCCCAGAATGACAATCTCGTCGACTAGATGAACTAGGACGTGCGTCATGATATTGAAGAAGGATGGTGGGAACACCAGCTCGAAACTGACAAGACATTGCGCCACATCACTCCTTAGCCTTGGTATGATTTCTGGATCGATCACCTTCTGAGAGATTGCATTGAGGAATGCACATAGCTTCACAATGGTTAATCGGACGTTTTCCGGTAGAAGCCCCCTTAATGCAACCGGAAGCAGTTGCGTCATAATCACGTGGCAGTCATGAGACTTTAGGTTCTGGAACTTTTTCTCTGGCATATTTATTATTCCCTTTATATTCGACGAGAAGCCAGTCGGGACCTTCATACTGAGCAGGCATTCAAAGAAGATTTCTTTCTCTTCTTTCGTAAGAGCGTAGCTGGCAGGACCTTCATACTGCTTCGGAGGCATGACCTCTTTTTCGTGCAAACGTTGCAGGTCCTCCCGTGCCTCAGGTGTATCTTTTGTCTTCCCATACACGCCCAAGAAGCCTAGCAGGTTCACGCAAAGGTTCTTCGTCACATGCATCACGTCGATTGAAGAGCGGACCTCTAGCTCTTTCCAATAGGGTAGGTCCCAAAATATAGATTTCTTCTTCCACATGGGTGCATGTCCCTCAACGTCATTCGGAACAGCTAGTCCGCCGGGACCCTTTCCAAAGATTACGTGTAAATCATTGACCATAGCAAGTACGTGATCACCGGTACGCATGGCGGGCTTCTTCCGGTGATCTGCCTCGCCTTTGAAATGCTTGCCTTTCTTTCGACATTGATGGTTGGTCGGAAGAAATCAACGATGGCCCAGGTACACATTCTTCCTGCTTTTGTCCAGGTATATACTTTCAGTGTCATCTAAACAGTGCGTGCATGCGTGATATCCCTTGTTTGTCTGTCCTGAAAGGTTACTGAGAGCGGGCCAATCATTGATGGTTACAAACAGCAACGCGTGCAGGTTAAATTCCTCCTGTTTGTGCTCATCCCACGTACGTACACCGTTTCCATTCCACAGCTGTAAAAGTTCTTCAACTAATGGCCTTAGGTACACATCAATGTCGTTGCCGGGTTGCTTAGGGCCTTGGATGAGAACTGGCATCATAATGAACTTCCGCTTCATGCACATCCAAGGAGGAAGGTTATACATACATAGAGTCACGGGCCAGGTGCTGTGATTGCTGCTCTGCTCCCCGAAAGGATTAATGCCATCCGCGCTTAAACCAAACCATACGTTCCTTGGGTCAGCTGCAAACTCAGCCCGGTACTTTCTCTCGATTTTTCTCCACCGCGACCCGTCAGCGGGTGCGCTCAACTTCCCGTCTTTCTTACGGTCCTCACTATGCCATCGCATCAACTTGGCATGCTCTTCATTTCTGAACAGACGTTTCAACCGTGGTATTATAGGAGCATACCACATCACCTTCGCAGGAACCCTCTTCCTGGGGGGCTCGCCGTCAACATCACCAGGGTCATCTCGTCTGATCTTATACCGCAATGCACCGCATACCGGGCATGCGTTCAGATCCTTGTACGCACCGCGGTGGAGGATGCAGTCATTAGGGCATGCATGTATCTTCTGCACCTCCAATCCTAGAGGGCATACGACCTTCTTTGATGCGTATGTACTGTCGGGCAATTCGTTATCCTTTGGAAACTTCTTCTTCAATATTTTCAATAGCTTCTCAAATCCTTTGTCAGGCACAGCATTCTCTGCCTTCCACTGCAGCAATTCCAGTACGGTACCGAGCTTTGTGTTGCCATCTTCGCAATTGGGGTACAACCCTTTTTTGTGATCCTCTAACATGCGATCGAACTTCAGCTTCTCCTTTTGACTTTCGCATTGCGTCCTTGCATCGACAATGACCCGGCGGAGATCATCAACATCGGGCACTGGTTCCTCTTCATCTTCAGCAGCTTCCACGCTTGCAGCATCATTGGGCACATCGTCTGGTTCCTCTTGATCTTCAGCAGCTTCTCCCGTTGCAGCATCACCGTATTCAGGGGGCACATAGTTGTCATCGTCCTCTTCTTCTTCGCCGTCTTCCATCATAACCCCCATTTCTCCGTGCCTCGTCCAAACATTATAGTGTGGCATGAAACCCTTGTAAAGCAGGTGGGCATGAAGGATTTTCCGGTCAGAGTAAGACTTCGTATTCCCACATGTAGGGCATGGACAACACATAAAACCATTCTGCTTGTTTGCCTCAGCCACTTCGAGAAAATCATGCACGCCCTTAATGTACTCGGAGGTGTGTCTGTCACCGTACATCCATTGCCGGTTCATCTGCGTGCATTATATATAATTAAGTGTGTCAAAAACCATTACAGAACATCATGAATAGATAATTAAGTGACCAAATTAATAGAAGTTCATCATCACATTAGAACCAAAGTACATACATAGTTCTCATCTAACAACATATATATAGCTCTCCAGAGCATCTAATTAATTAAACCATACATTGAAACTATGTAAAACATTTCAATGCGAAAACAAATGCGATCATAATCGCAACCAAGGTAACAATTGATCCAACGGCATAATGATACCAAGCCTCGGTATGAATGGCATATTTTCTAATCTTTCTAATCTTCAAGCGCATTGCATCCATCTTGATCTTGTGATCATCGACGACATCCGCAACATGCAACTCCAATATCATCTTCTCCTCCTCAATTTTTTTTATTTTTTCCTTCAAGTAATTGTTTTCTTCTTCAACTAAATTTAACCTCTCGACAATAGGGTCGGTTAGAATTTCCGGTTCAACCACCTCCTAGATAAATAAAATCTATGTCACGCTGGTCGGTATATTTGTCATAAACAATAAATGAATCAAATAGTTATAAAAAGATAATATATACCACATCCGAATCATAGACAGGACGAGGGCCGACGGGGGCGGATACCAAAACCATCGCACTATGTAATAAGAAGGAATGAAATAGTAAGAAAATTAGACAAGTATCTATCTAAAGTAAGAATTTTTTTCTTTCAAAAAGAAGATAAGAACAAGAGGCTCACCACGGTGTTGCCGGCAACGAGATCGGCGCGGGCGGTCGACGGCGGTGAAGACGGGAATGGGACGTGACGGGCCGCTAAACCTAGACAAATCTCGAGGAAAATGGAGCTTTGAGGTCGAGCTTCGAGAGGACAAAGCTTAACTAGTGTGGCTCGGGCATTTCATCGAACACCTCATGTGCATAGGAGGTGAGCTAGAGCACCACAAAGCCCTCCCCTCGCCGGCCAGAGAAAAACAGAGCACTGGAGTGCTCTGCTCACGGGCGAGGGGTATATATAGGCACCTCATTGGTCCCGGTTCGTGGCATGAACCGGTACTAAATCCGGGCCTTCTGTCCCGGTTCATGCCAAGAACCGGGACAAATGGTTGTGGGCCAGGAGCGAGGACCATTAGTCCCGGTTCGTGGCTCGAACCGGGACAAATGGTTCCATACGAAACGGGACCAATGCCCACGAGGCCCCGGCCGGCCCCCTGGGCTCACGAACCGGGACGAATGCCCCTATGGGTCCCGGTTCGTGACTGAACCGGGGCTAATGTGAAAACTGCCCTGTGACCTATGACCTATTTTCTACTAGTAACACGTATAGCTTGGGAGCTATTGTGGCTCGTCGCCTCCACATTAATAAATCCAAGGGTAAAATACATGGTGGGATTTTTGCTACTCGTTTGGCGGCTCACTTTAATGTTGAGATACGCCACCATGACTACCCCCTGACCAAGGTTTACCTAGACCGCACAGCCATGGATCACCACCATTTCACTGATAAAGAGTCTCCTAACATTCCTATTCCGTATAACCTGGTTTTCAGCATTGAAACTTGTGATATTATCCCGTTGCCTGCTCCTGCCTTGTTTGATTCTGTTGCCAGGGGCAGATATAGGATCATGCCTGCGGACATCATCGCCTACCGGAATGCTCAGGCTGCTGCAGAGGCAGAGGAGGAGCCTTAGCTGTGGGATGAGTGGATGCCCGTTACTCAGTACCCCTACTACCATCCAGGCTACTGATCGACTACCAAGTTAGGCCAAAAGCCTAAGCTTGGGGGAGTACGTGTTTCCACCAGCTTTGCATTCATGTCCAGTTATTTCATTTGTCGTTGTTCACGCTTTTTCATTATATCATCCATGCTTAGATTTGTTTTCTTGCTTTCTTCTTGTGTGTTTGAAAAACTTTATAAAAACAAAAAATTAGTTGTAGCTAGTTTACTTTCTATGCATGCTTAGTAGTAATATTAAAAAGAAAACTCAAAAATATTTCCTTGTTCTTCTTTTGCTTGTTGGGAGCTTTCCCATGTAAATAGTTTTTCTCGTTTTTGTTTTTCCATTTTATTTGCTTGTTCAAGGAAACCCAAAACTCCAAAAATATTTCAGTGTGTTTCTGCGAATTTGTTTTCTTTTTATTCGAGTTGTACGCGGAAGAAGACCATGATGAAAATGTTGTGTGGCTCTCATATGAATAACTATTGATCTAATAAAGAGCACATTTTACCTTGTCTTCTCCTGTTGAATAAAATGTTTTGAGATTCCAGCTTAGTCCACGACATTCTTGCACTATTATTATTTTCATATCGCTCGGTCATGCAAGTGAAGGGCAATAATGACGATATTCGATGAACTGGCCGTGGCAGAGAGAAACTGGTATGAACTCGACTTGTTCTGTTTGTGTAAATATGTTTAACCTAGTATCCATGATTCAGCCCATTATGATTAAAAATGTTTGCAATGAGAATTAGAGATTATAGTTTCTCATGCCATGCATAAGTAGCTGGGAGTGGATACTGATTTATCTTGGATATCAACATTGCGTTAAAATGATTGTGATGTAGTATGATGATATGGTATCCTCCTCTGAACGTTCGAGTGGCTTGACTTGGCACATGTTCATGCATGTAGTTGAATCAAAACCAACATACCTCTATGATATTTATGTTCATGGTGTTCATATCCTACTCATTCTAGTGTCCAATGTTACTTATGCATAATGCATGTTTATGACCGTTGTTGCTCTCTAGCTGGCCGCTTCTCAATCTAATTGCTAGCCTTCACCTGTACTAAGTGGGAATTCTTCTTGTACATCAAAAACCTTGAACCCAAAGTTATTCCATATGAGTCCATCATACCTACCTATATGCGGTATTACCCTGCCGTCCTAAGTAAATTTGCATGTGCCACCTCTAAAAACTTCTAAATAAATATCCTTTTTGTGTGCCTGGATCGTTCATGGAATGACAGGACGTGGTTGGTATCTTCCATGCTAAGCGGGTTATTCTTAGGTCGGGCGTTTATTCACTCGCCATCGCACGAGAAAAGGGCGGTAATAGGGATGCCCAGTCCCAAACTGCAAACAAAAAAGGAGTTAATCTCTCAAATAATCAAACAAAAACTTCCAATGGAGTCCAAACCTTTACTTTTATCGCTTGGGAACCGCCACTAGCGTGCTTAGCATGGAAGATATTGATAACTGATAGTCGTGAAGTAAATGAGAAGGGTGCATGTCTCAAAATATCATTTACCTCTGTTTAAAAACTTGAGCTCTGGCACCTCTGCAAATCACTGCTTCCCTCTGTGAAGGGACTATCTATTTACTTTTATGTTGTGTCATCACCTTCTAAAACAAGCGCTAGAACCTGAGAGCATAGTTGTCATGACTTATGCATTGTGTGTAGCTAATGTTGGGTGGATCATGACTGGATCTTTTCTACCATGAATTACAATGTTTAGTCGCTGCTTGAACTTTGGAGGTGCTCTGCATTTATGTTTTGCGGTCTCAGAAAGGGCCAGCAAGATACCACTATTGTCATATTATATCATGGTTGTTTTGACAATGTGTTGCCGTTTGAGATATCTTATTATTACTCGCTAGCTGATTATGTCATTGATATGAGTCATTATAATCTTTAAGAGTTATTGTCGGCATGGTTAGTTATAATGTTGGCTGAAAACCTCAGTGCCGTTTAAGCTTATTTATGCAAACAAGTGCAAAAGAGTTCGTAAAAGTTTTTCTTTTTCACTTTCAATTTATCAACTGAATTGCTTGAGGACAAGCAAAGGTTTAAGCTTGGGCGAGTTGATACGTCCCAACGTATCTACTTTTCCTAACGCTTTCCCCCCTTGTTTTGGACTCTAATTTGCATGATTTGAATGAAACTAACCTCGGACTGACGTTGTTTTCAGCAGAACTACCATGGTGTTGTTTTTGTGCAGAAATAAAAGTTCTCGGAATGGAACAAAACTTTGTGAGGAATTTTTATATAATAAATAAGAATTTCTGGAGCCAAGACCTACCGAGAGGGGCACCTAGGTGGGCACAACCCACTAGGGAGCGCCCCCTCTGCTGGTGCGCCCTGGTGGGTTGTCCCCACCTGGTGGCCCCGCAGACCCTGAAACCGACGCTATAAAATCACATTATTCCAGAAAAAAATCAAGGAGAAAGAATTATCGCGATCCACGAGACGGAGTCGTTGTCACCTCCTGTTCTTCATCGGGAGGCCAGATCTGGAGTCCGTTTGGGGCTCCGAAGAGGGGGATCTTCGTTCTTCGTCATCACCAACCCTTCTCCATCTCCAATTCCATGATGCTCCCCACCGGGAGTGAGTAATTCCTTCGTAGGTTCGCTGGTCGGTGCGGAGTTGGATGAGATTTGTCATGTAATTGAGTTAGTTTTGTTAGGGCTTGATCCCTAGTATCCACTATGATCTAAGATTGATGTTGCTATGACTTTGCCATGATTAATGCTTGTCACTTTGGGCCCGGGTGCCATGAACTCAGATCTGAACCGTTTATATTATCACCCTTATATCCATGTTCTAGATCCGATCTTGCAAGTTATAGTCACCTACTACGTGTTATGGTCTGGTAACCCCGGAGTGACAGAAACTGAGACTTCTCCCAGTGATGACCGTAGTTTGAGGAGTTCGTGTATTCACTATGTGTTAATGCTTTGTTCCGGTTCTCTATTAAAAGGAGGCCTTAATATCCCTTAGTTTCCAATATGGACCCCGCTGCCATGGGAGGGTAGGACAAAAGATGTCATGCAAGTTCTTTCCATAAGCACGTATGACTATTTACGGAATACATGCCTACATTATATTGACGAACTAGAGCTAGTGCCGTATCGCCCTAGGTTATAACTCTCTCATGATGAATAGCATCCAACAAGTCACCGATCCAATGCCTATGAATTTATCTTATATTGTTCTTGCTAAGTTACTACTGCTGCTATCATTCTTACACTTGCTACAAAATTACTGCTATCACTGTTACCATTACTGTTACTACTGTCACTACTATCAAAACTATCATATTATTTTTCTACTGATTACTTGCCGCAGATAATTAATCTCCAGGTGTGGTCGAATTGACAACTCAGCTGCTAATACCTTCAAATATTCTTTGGCTCCCCTTGTGTCGAATCTATAAATTTGGGTTGAATACTCTACCCTCGAAAACTGTTGCGATCCCCTATACTTGTGGGTTATCAGCATCGCAGCCCCAAACTTTAAGAAACGACAACTTAGGTTTCTTGCTAAACAACAGTTCATATGGTGTCGTCTCAACGGATTTAGATGGTGCCCTATTTAACGTGAATGCAGCCGTCTCTAAAGCATAACCCCAAAATGATAGTGGTAAATCGGTAAGAGACATCATAGATCGCACCATATCTAATAAAGTTCGGTTACGATGTTCGGACACACCATTACGCTATGGTGTTCTAGGTGGCGTGAGTTGCGAAACTATTCCACATTATTTCAAATGAAGACCAAACTCGTAACTCAAATATTCACCTCCACGATCAGATAGTAGAAACTTTATTTTCTTGTTATGATGATTTTCCACTTCACTCTGTAATTCTTTGAACTTTTCAAATGTTTCAGACTTATATTTCATTAAGTAGATATACCCATATCAGCTCAAATCATCTGTGAAGGTCAGAAAATAATGATACCCGCCGCGAGCCTCAACACTCATTGGACCGCATACATCAGTATGTATTATTTCCAATAAGTCAGTGGCTCGCTCCATTGTTCCGGAGAACGGAGTCTTAGTCATCTTGCCCATGAGGCATGGTTCGCAAGCATCAAGTGATTCATAATCAAGTGATTCCAAAAGCCTATTAGCACGGAGTTTCTTCATGCACTTTACACCAATATGACCAAAATGGCAGTGCCACGAATAAGTTGCACTATCATTATTAACTTTGCATCTTTTGGCTTCAATATTATGAATATGTGTATCACTACGATCGAGATTCAACAAAAATAGACCACTCATCAAGGGTGCATGACCATAAAAGATATTACTCATATAAATAGAACAACCATTATTCTCTGATTTAAATGAATAACCGTCTCGCATCAAACAAGATCCAGATATAATGTTCATGCTTAACATTGGCACCAAATAACAATTATTCAGGTCTAAAACTAATCCCGAAGGTAGATGTAGAGGTAGCGTGCCGACGGCGATCACATCGACCTTGGAACCATTTCCGACGCACATCGTCACATCGTCCATAGCCAATCTTTGTTTAATCCGTAGCCCATGTTTCGAGTTGCAAATATGAGCAGCAGAACCAGTATCAAATACCCAGGCGCTACTACGAGCATTATTAAGGTACACATCAATAACATGTATATCAAATATACCTTTCACTTTGCCATCCTTCTTATCCGCCAAATACTTGGGGAAGTTCCGCTTCCAGTGACCAGCCCCTTTGCAGTAGAAGCACTCAGTTTCAGGCTTAGGTCCAGACTTGGGCTTCTTCCCTTGAGCAACAACTTGCTTGCTATTCTTCTTGAAGTTCCCCTTCTTTCCTTTTCCCTTTTTCTTGAAAATAGTGGTCTTGTTAACCATCAACACTTAATGCTCCTTCTTGATTTCTACCTCCGCAGCCTTTAGCATTGCGAAGAGCTCGGGAATTGTCTTTTCCATCCCTTGCATATTATAGTTCATCACAAAGCCTTTATAGCTTGGTGGCAGTGATTGAAGAACTCTGTCAATGACACTATCATCAGGAAGATTAACTCCCAGCTCAGTCAAGTGGTTATGGTACCCAGACATTCTGAGTATGTGTTCACTGACAGAACCGTTCTCCTGCATCTTGCAGCTATAGAACTTGTTGGAGACTTCATATCTCTCAACTCGGGCATTTGCTTGAAATATTAACTTCAACTCTTGGAACATCTCATATGCTCCATGACGTTCAAAACGTCTTTGAAGCCTGGATTCTAAGCCGTAAAGCATGTCACACTGAACTATCGAGTAGTCATCAGCTTTAGTCTGCCAGACATTCATAACATCCGGAGTTGCTCCTGCAGCAGGTCATGCACCTAGCGGTGCTTCTAGGATGTAATTCTTCTGAGCAACAATGAGGATAATCCTCAAGTTACGGACCCAGTGCGTGTAGTTGCTACCATCATCTTTCAACTTAGCTTTCTCTATAACGCAATAAAATCCAAAGGAACGGTAGCACGGGCCATTCATCTACAACAACATATGCAAAAACTATCAGGACTAACTTCATGATAAATTTAAGTTCAATTAATCATATTACTTAAGAACTCCCACTTAGATAGACATCCCTCTAGTTATCTAAATGATCACGTGATCCATATCAACTAAACAATGTCCGATCATCACGTGAGATGGAGTAGTTTCCAATTGTGAAAATTTCTATGTTGATCATATCTACTATATGATTCATGTTTGACCTTTCGCTGTCAGTGTAGAGATTGTAGAGACTTGGTGATGTAGAGGATTGCTCAAGATGTGAGTGATTTGCAATCTCCTAGATTTAGATTCATCCAAGTACCTACAAGGGTTAGATAGCATGCAAGGGTGCAAATATATCCAAGACATATGATCATCATCATAAGAGAAATATCAAGGATCAGTCAAACGCTCATGCCTTGCATGTATCCAAATGGAGTTTCTACTCCAAGTTTGAGGCATCAATGATGTTCAATTCACCTCTCAAACGGCAAAATACTTTCTCATCAAGCAGTTTGGTGAATATATCCGCCAATTGCTTATCGGCACGAACATGTTTAAGATCAATATCCCCTTTAGCAACATGATCTCGAATGAAATGATGACGAACTTCAATGTGCTTAGTTCGAGAATGTTGCACGGGATTGTGAGCAATCTTAATAGCACTTTCATTGTCACAAAGCAATTTAACATGTTTCACACGTATGCCATAATATTTAAGAGTTTGGGTCATCCAAAGTAATTGAGCACAACATGAACCGGCGGCAATGTATTCCGCCTTGGCGGTGGATAATGATACCGAGTTTTGTTTCTTGGAGGACCAAGTGATACGTCTCCGTCGTATCTACTTTTCCAAACACTTTTGCCCTTGTTTTGGACTCTAACTTGCATGATTTGAATGGAACTAACCCGGGCTGACGCTGTTTTCAGCAGAATTGCCATGGTGTTATTTTTGTGCAGAAATAAAAGTTCTCAAAATGACCTGAAACTTCACGGGGATTATTTTTGGAAATAATAAAAAATACTGGCAAAAGAATCAAGGTCAGGGGGCCCACACCCTGTCCATGAGGGTGGGGGGCGCGCCTACCCCCCTCGGCGCGCCCCCTGCCTCGTGGCCCCCCTGGAGCTCCACCGACCTCAACTCCAACTCTATATATTCACGCTCGGGGAGAAAAAAATCAGAGAGGAGGATTCATCGCGTTTTACGATGCGGAGCCGCCGCCAAGCCCTAATCTCTCTCGGGAGGGCTGATCTGGAGTCCGTTCGGGGCTCCGGAGAGGGGAATTCATCGCCATCGTCATCATCAACCATCCTCCATCACCAATTTCATGATGCTCACCGCCGTGCGTGAGTAATTCCATCGTAGGCTTGCTGGACGGTGATGGGTTGGATGAGATTTATCATGTAATCGAGTTAGTTTTGTTAGGGTTTGATCCCTAGTATCCACTATGTTCTGAGATTGATGTTGCTATGACTTTGCTATGCTTAATGCTTGTCACTAGGGCCCGAGTGCCATGATTTCAGATCTGAACCTATTATGTTTTCATGAATATATGTGAGTTGTTGATCCTATCTTGCAAGTCTATAGTCACCTACTATGTGTTATGATCCGGCAACCCCGAAGTGACAATAATCGGGACCACTCCTGGTGATGACCGTAGTTTGAGGAGTTCATGTATTCACTATGTGTTAATGCTTTGGTCGGGTACTCTATTAAAAGGAGGCCTTAATATCCCTTAGTTTCCAATAGGACCCCGCTGCCACGGGAGGGTAGGACAAAAGATGTCATGCAAGTTCTTTTCCATAAGCACGTATGACTATATTCGGAATACATGCCTACATTACATTGATGAATTGGAGCTAGTTCTGTGTCACCCTATGTTATAACTGTTGCACGAATAATCGCATCCGGCTTAATCATTCATCACCGATCCAATGCCTACGAGCTTTTCACATATTGTTCTCCGCTTAGTTACTTTGCCGTTGCCACTGTTACAATTACTACAAAACTGCTATTGTTACTTTTGCTACCGTTACCGTTACTTCCATACTACTTTGCTACTAAATACTTTGCTGCAGATATTAAGTTATCCAGGTGTGGTTTAATTGACAACTCATCTGCTAATACTTGAGAATATTCTTTGGCTCCCCTTGTGTTGAATCAATAAATTTGGGTTGAATACTCTACCCTCGAAAACTGTTGCGATCCCCTATACTTGTGGGTTATCACCAAGACACAAGAGATCTACCAAGAAATTCACAAGTACCCGAAGTGGACTTTCTATCAACCTTGTCACTGGCATAGTCCGAATCGGAGTAGCCAAAAAGATCAAAAGAGGACCTCTTAGGATACAAAATGCAAAAATTTGGTGTATGAATTAAGTATCTCACTATCCTTTTCACAACCTTAAGATGACATTCTTTGGGGGCCGCTTGATATCGTGCACACAAGAACACACCAGGTGAATTTCTTGATGAACAACTTGCTAGGGCTAGAGAGAATGAAATTATTGAAACTGATAATATTGATGAAAGTGATGATGAGGATTCTCCCCCTAGATATGAATTGCCTGTTGTGCCTGAGGGTTATGTTATGGATGAAGAAACTGCTAGAGACTTTCTTGCTTGCAATGATAGGAGTGATCTTAAGAAATTATTAGCTAAGCTGAAAGAAAAATATTTGAATGCTAGAATGAAATATGATCCTGCTTATGCTACTTCACCTATCTTTGTTACTGACAAGGATTATGATTTCTCTGTTGATCCTGAGATAAACACTCTGGCTGAATCTGATCCTTTCTGTGGCTATGAATCTGAAACTGTTGTGGCACATCTTACTAAATTAAATGATATAGCTACCCTATTCACTAATGATGAGAAAACTCGCTACTATTATATCCTTAAATTATTTCCGTTCTCATTAAAGGGTGATGCTAAGATATGGTTTAATTCTCTTGATCCTAGTTGTGTGCGTAGTCCCCAGGATATGATTTATTACTTCTCTGCTAAATATTTCCCCGCTCATAAGAAACAAGCTGCCTTAAGGGATATATATAATTTTGTGCAAATTGAAGAAGAGAGTCTCCCACAAGCTTGGGGGAGGCTTCTCCAATTACTTAATGCTTTGCCTGATCATTCTCTCAAGAAAAATGAAATACTTGATATCTTTTATAATGGACTAACCGATGCTTCTAGAGACCACCTGGATAGTTGTGCTGGTTGTGTTTTCAGGGAAAGAACTGTTGATGAAGCTGAAATTCTATTGAATAATATGCCGACGAATGAAAACAATTGGACACTCCCTGAACCAACTCCTAAGCCAACTCCGAAGAAAAGGGGTATTCTATTTCTCAGTCCTGAAGATATGCAAGAGGCAAAGAAATCTATGAAAGAAAAAGGTATTAAAGCTGAAGATGTCAAGAATTTACCTCCTGTTGAAGAAATACATGGCCTTAATTTACCACCTATCGAAGAAATACATGGCCTTGATAACCCGACACAGGTAGTAAAGGTGAATTCTCTCTATAGATATGATAAAGCTGAAATCCCGCCTACTAAGTTTGCTAGCCAATGCTTAGATGAGTTTGATAATTTTATGGTTAAACAAGAAGATTTCAATGCTTATTTTGGTAGACAATTAAAACGCAATGCTTATATGATTGAACACTTGAGTGATTATATGTCTAGAGTTAAAGGTGAACTTAAACTCATTAGTAAACATGCTTCTATGGTTACCACTCAAGTAGAACAAGTACTTAAAGCTCAGAATGACTTGCTCAATGAATTAAATAATAAGAAGAATGATAATGCTGTTAGAGTTGTGACTAGAGGGGGTAGAATGACCCAGGAACCTTTGTATCCTGAGGGCCACCCTAAGAGAATTGAGCAAGATTCTTAGAGAACTAATGTTGATACACCTAGTCCTTCTAAGAGGAAGAAAAAGAAAAATGATAGGACTTTGCATGCTTCTAGTGAACCTATTGTTGACACACCTGAGAATCCCAATGATATTTCTATTTCTGATGCTAAAACACAATCTGGTAATAAACATGAACCTAGTGATAATGTTAATGATGATGTTCATGTTGATGCTTGACCTAGTAATGACAATGATGTAGAGATTGAACCTGCTGTTGATCTTGATAACCCACAATCAAAGAATCAACGTTATGACAAGAGAGACTTTGTTGCTAGGAAGCATGGTAAAGAAAGAGAACCATGGGTTCAGAAACCCATGCCTTTTCCTCCCAAATCATCCAAGAAAAAGGATGATGAGGATTTTGAGCGCTTTGCTGAAATGATTAGACCTATCTTTTTGCGTATGCGTTTTACTGATATGATTAAAATGAATCGTTATGCCAAGTATATGAAGGATATTGTTACAAATAAAAGAAAGATACCGGAAGCTGAAATTTCCACCATGCTTGCTAATTATAGTTTTAAGGGTGGAATACCTAAGAAACTTGAAGATCCAGGAGTACCAACTATACCATGCTCCATTAAAAGAAACTATGTTAGAACTGCTTTATGTGATCTTGCAGCCGATGTTAGTGTTATGCTTCTCTCTTATATCGTAGACTTGATTTGAATAAATTGACACCTCCTGAAATATCTTTGCAAATGGCCGATAAATCAACTGCTATACATGTCGGTATTTGTGAGGATGTGCCTGTTGTGGTTGCAAATGTTACTATTTTAACGGACTTTGTTATTCTTGATATTCCCGAGGACGATAGTATGTCGATTATCCTTGGTAGACCCTTTTTGAATGCTGTAGGGGCTGTTATTGATTGCAACAAAGGAAATGTCACTTTTCATGTTAATGGTAATGAGCATACGGTACACTTTCTGAGGAAACAACCTCAAGTCCACAGTATCAATTCTATTGGAAAAATTCCAACTATTACTATTGGAGGTTTTGAATTTCCTCTTCCTACTGTCAAAAAGAGATATGATATTCTTATTGTTGGGGATGTGCATATCCCCGTTGAGGTAACATAGTGTTATTCGAAATTTCTCCGGTTTCATGTTATTCGAAATGAGTTTGTTAACAAGACCAGATCAACCTTGTTAGTGGATTCCTTTTGATGAGCATGAGATCGGTGAAGTTAGAAAGCACAACCTTCTGTACCCTCCTTTTACTTTCTGTTATTTAGATTAAATAAAGCAAAAATAGTATATTCTGTCCGTTTTCTGAATTATCCGTGCAATAAAAAATACCCCGAAAATGAAAGTTCTCCAAATGCCCCAAAATTGAAATATGATTTTTTCTGGAATATTTGAGAATATCTGGCACTGAGAACACAGCAGGGGGAGCAAGCACCTGGCCACGAGGGTCCAGGGCACGCCCACCCCCTGGGCGCTCCCCCTGCCTCGTGGGCCCATGGTGGCTCCCCTCCACTTATTCCATCCACCACACACTCCTTCTTCCTCCCAAAAAAATCACCAACCAGCTCAAGCATGAGTTCTAGCCCATTTTGCTGCGATTTTCGATCTCCTAGCTCAAAGCTCCACTCGCAAAAATGCTTTGGGGGATTGTTCTTCGGTATGTGACTCCTCCAATGGTCCAATTAGTTTTTGTTCTAGTGTTTTATTCATTGTAAATTTTTGCTGCCTAGGTGACCCTATTCTTGAGCTTGCATGTCAAATTTATATGGTCCCAAGTAGTTCTAATGCATGATATAGTCTCTAGGCACTTGTGGGAGTAGCTGCTATTAATTTTGTTGAGTTTGGTTCACTTTATTTGAAGTTACTAAAAATTTCAGAAATTTTCAGAAAATGATGAAGAGATTATTGAGGGGCTCTTCGATCCGAAGCTCGAGGGATAAGCAAAGTGAGGAGGATAAGAGGCCCAAATATAATCTCCCTCGCACCGCGGAAGTTCGGCCGTGTGAATGGCCTTGTGATGAGTTCTTAATAGCAGCCGGGATTCATGATGATTTTTATTCTTTGGTTGAGAATGCGGGCCTCACCGACTTCCTCCGCGACCAGCGCGAACAGTATCTCTTACTCACTAATATTTTCATGCAAAATTTTCATTTCTATGCTAGGAGATCACCACCTTCAGTGGAATTTTATTTATACGATGAGCATAAGGAGATGTCCCTTTCTGATTTCTGCCGGGTTTGTAAGATACCCCTTGCTGGCAGCATAGAGGAACCACATCGCAATGATGTGGAAGGGTTTATTGATATGATTGCTGTAGGGGAAACAAGGAAAGTTTCCGACGCAAGAATTACTAGCATAAATTTTCCGGTTCTGCGTTACTTTGCGATATTTGCTAGTAGATGTTTAATTGGTCGTGGAAACTGTGGAAACCTTAGCGCCCCTGATATTGTTATTTTGGGCCATGCCTTGTTTCGTGATAACTCTTTTAGCCTAGGTGCTATCATTGCCAAACGGTTAAGTCTTAACCGCACGAAGGGTCTCATCTTGGGAGGTATCTTCGCCTCGCGCCTCGCTGCACAATTTAACATACCTATTAGGCAGAAATAAGAAAAGTTGCTGCCTCCTGTTTTTCTAGACTATAAGAGTATCGTAGCACATGATTTTATCGTTAAGAATAGGGAAAAGAGCTTAAGTACAAACTGATATTTGATAAATTTTGCCCTGAGATTATTACTTTGCCGGCTCCTTCTTTGTTTGACTTATCTACAGGTAAGTACCTTGTTCAGCCAGAGGCATTTCATGCCTACCTGAACCCCACGCCAGCTACAGAGCTAGAGCCAGAACCGCAATTTGATCCTTCACGACAGTTTGTTTACCAGTGTGATCCACAGGATATTGCCAACCAGTGGCAACCCGAGGCTCCTTCTCAGTACGACCCCAACTACAACTTTGATCCATGGGCATAGACCAACTTAGGCCAAAAGCCTAAGCTTCGGGGAGTACGTATTTCTCACCGACATTACATTTATGTTCACACACTCATGCTAGCTATCAGTGCTCATACATTTTCATTGTACTATCCACGCTAGTTTATTTTTTTTAATGCTTTCTTCTTGTGTGTTTGAAAACCCTTAAGAAAAATAAAAAAAATTAGTTGTAGCTTTTAGCTAGTTTACTTTTCATGCTATAGTAGTAATAATTAAAAGAAAACCCGAAAAGATTTCTTGTTCTTCTTTTGCTTGTTGGGAGCTTTCCCGTGTAAACAGTTTTACTTCTTTTCTTTTCTTTGGGGGTCGATAGGAGAAGACCATGATGAAAATGTTGAAGTGGCTCTTATATACATTATTGTTGATTTAACCAAGAGCCCATATTGCCTTGTCTTCTCCTGTTTATTGAATGCTTGTAGATTCCAGCTTAGTCCAACGCACGTGCACTATTATTATTATCATTGTTCGATCGTGCAAGTGAAAGGCAATTATGACGATATATGATGGACTGATTGAGATGAGAGAAGTTGGTATGAACTCGACCTCTCTTGTTTTTGTAAATATGATTAGTTCATCGTTCCTGATTCAGCCTGTTATGAATAAACATATTTGCAATGACAATTAGAGATTATAGTTGCTTATGCCATGCTTAATTAGATAGGAGTTTATAATGGTTTACCTTGCATGCCAAATGCTATTAAAATGGTTGTGATGTGGTATAGTAGGGTGGTATCCTCCTTTTAATGATTCAAGTGGCTTGACTTGGCACATGTTCGCGCATGTAGTTGAAACAAAATCAACATAGCCTCCACGATATTTATGTTCATGGTGGATTATATCCTACTCATGCTTGCACTCAATGTTTATTAATTTTAATGCATGTTCATGACTGTTGTCGCTCTCTAGTTGGTCGCTTCCCAGTCTCTTTCTAGCCTTCACTTGTACTAAGCGGGAATAATGCTTGTGCATCCAATCCCTTAAACCCCAAAGTTATTCCATATGAGTCCACTATACCTTCCTATATGCGGTATCTACCTGCCGTTCCAAGTAAATTTGTATGTGCCAAACTCAAATCTTCAAATGAAATTCTGTTTTGTATGCTCGAATAGTTCATGTATCAACTAGGGCTGTCTGTATCTTCCATGCTAGGCGGGTTACTCTCAAGAGGAGTGGAATCTGCTCCTCACTCACGAGAAAATGGCTGGTCACCAGGATGCCCAGTCCCATGCTTTAAGCAAATCAATTCAAAATAATTGCAAACAAAACTCCCCCAGGACTGTTGTTAGTTGGAGGCACCCGTTGTTTCTGACAAGCCATGGATTGATGTTTGTTGGTGGAGGGGGAGTATAGACTTTACCATTCTATTTGGGAACCGCCTATAATGTGTGTAGCATGGAAGATATCGAGATCTCTCGGTTGTTATGTTGACAATGAAAGTATGCCGCTCAAAATATTATTCATCTCTATTTCAAAAACCGAGCTCTGGCACCTCTACAAATCCCTACTTCCCTCTGCGAAGGGCCTATCTATTTACTTTTATGTTGAGTCATCACCCTCTTATTAAAAAGCACCAGCTGGAGAGCACCGCTGTCATTTGCATCCATTACTATTAATTTATATTGGGTATGACTATGACTGGATCTCTTTTACCATGAATTATAATGTTTAGTTAGTCCTTGATCTTCAAAGGTGCTCTGCATTTATGTTTTGCGGTCTCAGAAAGGGCTAGCGAGATACCATCTTGTTATATCATATTATGATTGTTTTGAGAAAGTGTTGTCATCCGAGATTTATTATTATTGCTCGCTAGTTGATTATGCCATTGATATGAGTAAACATGAGACCTAAATGTTATTGTGAATATGGTTAGTTCATAATCTTTGCTGAAAACTTGAATGCTGGCTTTACATATTTACAACAACAAGAGCAAACAGAGTTTGTAAAAGTTTTTCTTTATCACTTTCAGTTTATCAACTGAATTGCTTGAGGACAAGCAAAGGTTTAAGCTTGGGGGAGTTAATACGTCTCCGTCGTATCTACTTTTCCAAACACTTTTGCCCTTGTTTTGGACTCTAACTTGCATGATTTGAATGGAACTAACCCAGACTGACGCTGTTTTCAGCAGAATTGCCTTGGTGTTATTTTTGTGCAGAAATAAAAGTTCTCGGAATGACCTGAAACTTCACGGGGACTATTTTTGGAAATAATAAAAAATATTGGCAAAAGAATCAAGGTCAGGGGGCCCACACCCTGTCCACGAGGGTGGGGGGCACGCCTACCCCCCTGGGCGTGCCCCTGCCTCGTGGGCCCCCTGGAGCTCCACCGACCTCAACTCCAACTCTATATATTCACGCTCGGGGAGAAAAAAATCAGAGAGGAGGATTCATTGCGTTTTACGATACAGAGCCGCTGCCATGCCCTAATATCTCTCGGGAGGGCTGATCTGGAGTCCGTTCGGTGCTCCGGAGAGGGGAATCCGTCGCCATCGTCATCATCAACCATCCTCCATCACCAATTTCATGATGCTCATCGCCGTGCGTGAGTAATTCCATCGTAGGCTTGCTGGACGGTGATGGGTTGGATGTGATTTATCATGTAATCGAGTTAGTTTTGTTAGGGTTTGATCCCTAGTATCCACTATGTTCCGAGATTGATGTTGCTATTACTTTGCTATGCTTAATGTTTGTCACTAGGGCCCGAGTGCCATGATTTCAGATCTGAACCTATTATGTTTTCATGAATATATGTGAGTTGTTGATCCTATCTTGCAAGTCTATAGTCACCTACTATGTGTTATGATCCGGCAACCCCGAAGTGACAATAATCGGGACCACTCCCGGTGATGACCGTAGTTTGAGGAGTTCCTGTACTCACTATGTGTTAATGCTTTGGTCCGGTACTCTATTAAAAGGAGGCCTTAATATCCCTTAGTTTCCAATAGGACCCCGCTGCCACGGGAGGGTAGGACAAAAGATGTCATGCAAGTTCTTTTCCATAAGCACGTATGACTATATTCGGAATACATGCCTACATTACATTGATGAATTGGAGCTAGTTCTGTGTCACCCTATGTTATAACTGTTCCATGAATAATCGCATCCGGCTTAATCATTCATCACCGATCCAATGCCTACGAGCTTTTCACATATTGTTCTCCGCTTAGTTACTTTACCGTTGCCACTGTTACAATTACTACAAAACTGCTATCATTACTTTTGCTACAGTTACCGTTACTTCCATACTACTTTGCTACTAAATACTTTGCTGCAGATATTAAGTTATCCAGGAGTGGTTGAATTGACAACTCAGCTGCTAATACTTGAGAATATTCTTTGGCTCCCCTTGTGTCGAATCAATAAATTTGGGTTGAATACTCTACCCTCGAAAACTGTTGCGATCCCTTATACTTGTGGGTTATCACCAAGAGACAAGAGATCTACCAAGAAATTGACAAGTACCCGAAGTGGACTTTCTACCAACCTTGTCACCGGCATAGTCCGAATCGGAGTAGCCAACAAGATCAAAAGAGGACCTCTTAGGATACCAAATGCAAAATTTGGTGTATGAATTAAGTATCTCACTATCCTTTTTCACAACCTTAATATGACATTCTTTGGGGGCCGCTTGATATCGTGCACACATGCACACACTTAGCATAATATATGGACGGGAGGCACATAGATATAACAATGAACCAATCATAGAGCGGTAAACCTTTTGGTCAACCGGTTTGCCATCCTTAGTCAAGTCAAGATGTCCACTAGTAGGCATGGGAGTTTTCATACCTTTGCTTTCTTGCATGTTGAACTTCTTGAATAAGTCCTTGGTATACTTTGTCAAGAGACAAAGGTACCCTCCTTAGTTTGCTTGATTTGCAACCCAACAAAGAACTTGAGTTCACTCATCATAGAGATCTCAAACTTCTCCGACATTAGCTTCCCAAACTTTTCACTAAAATGGGGGTTAGTCGAACCAAATATGATATCATCAACATAAATTTGGCACACAAATAATTCTCCATTAACCCTTTCAGTAAAAAGAGTAGAATCAATCTTTCCAATCTCAAAGCCTTTTTCAATAAGGAACTTGGTCAAGCATTTATACCATTCTCTAGGAGCTTGTTTAATACCATAAAAAGCTTTGTGAAGTTTGTAAACATGGTCGGGTTTATTAGGATTAACAAAGCTGGGAGGTTGTTTAACATAAAGTTCCTCCTCAATTTCACCATTTATAAAAGCACTTTTAATGTCCATTTGGTACAAGGTGATATCATGGTGATTATCATAGGCAAGTAAGATGCGGATGGACTCAAGTCTAGCAACGGGGGCATATGTCTCACCATAGTCCATACCTTCGACTTGAGTGTAGCCTTGGGCGACAAGACGTGCTTTTCTACGAACGACTTGTCCATCTTCGTCTTGCATGTTGCGGAACACCCATTTGGTACCGATGATGTTATGGTTGTTGTCGGGCTTCTCGACCAATGTCGACACTTGGTTTCTCTCAAAGTTGTGTAGCTCTTCATGCAAGGCATTTATCCAATCCGGATCTTCCAATGCTTCTTCAACCTTCATAGCTTCAATGCTAGAGATGAATGAATAATGTTCACAAAAATTATCCCAACGAGTTTTAGAGCGAGTGATTCTCCCACTTTGGATATCATTGAAGATTTGTTCGACAGGATGGTCTCTTGAGACTCTTGTTCGAACTCGTGGGAGATTTTGCTTGGGTCGGGGTGGAACATCTTCTTCATCATCTTATTCTTCTTCTTGGACTTCTTCATTGTTGACATTGTTGTTCTCTTGTCGAGGTGGAGAAGGAGGTTGATGAGGTTCATCTTGGTGTACTTCCTCGTGTTCTTCATCTTGACGTGTCCCACTTGTGGATGCTTCCGTGTCAATTCTTGGTTCACTTTGTCGTGAGGTAGAAGCTTCCACTTGGACGGACGAGGTACTCTCCTTCACCTCCATTGGACGAATCTTGCCAATAGACAAGTCTTGGATTGCTTCCGAAGGGTCTTTGTCTCCGACATCAATTGGCAATTGCTCGACTTGCGAGCCGTAAGATTCATCAAACTTCACATCTACCATCTCTTCAACCTTTCGGGTGAAATTGTTGTAGACCCGGTAGGTGTTAGAGTTTGAGCCATAACCATGTAGGAAACCCTCATGAGATTTAGGAGAAAATTTAGAATGACGATGCTTATCAAGAATGTAGCACTTTTGAGCCAAATACCCGATAGTATCCAACTTGGGGTTTGTTACCGGTGAGAAGCTCGTATGCTGTCTTGCCGAGTAGCTTGTGAAGACACAAGCGATTTGTTGCATGACAAGCTGTCTCAACCGCTTCCGCACAAAAGTGTTTTGGAGTCTTGTACTCATCAAGTATCGTTCTCGCCATCTCAATAAGAGTTCGATTCTTCCTCCAACAACTCCGTTTTGTTGAGGCGTGTACGTAGCCAAGAACTCATGTGAAATCCCTTCTTCGTCAAGAAAGGTATCCACATTTGCGTTCTTGAACTCCGTTCCTTTGTTGCTGCGAACCTTCTTGATCTTCACATCAAATTGATTTTGGTCCTTCCTAGCGAAGTTCTTGAAGACCTTTTGGACCTGCGATTTATCATCAAGAAAGAACACCCATGTAAATCTTGAAAAATCATCGACTATGACTAGACCAAATGAGTTTCCACCTAGACTTTTATATGCATTGGGACCAAAGAGATCCATATGAAGTAGCTCGAGCGGTCTTCTCGTGGTCATAATTTTCTTCACGGGGTGGATTCCTCCAACCTGTTTTCCTGCTTGACAAGCACTGCGCAATCTATCCTTGTCAAATATAACATCTTTTACTCCAAGGATATGATCACCTTTAATTAGCTTATCAAGATTTCGTATGCCCACATGACCTAACCTTCTATGCCACAACCAACCTTTAAAGGATTTAGCAATTAAGCAAGTTCTAGGTTGAGCCTTTTTAGTGAAATCAACAATGTAAAGATCACCTCTACGTATACATGTAAACACCATATTGTGGTTATCTCTATGAAACACTTGGCAATCTACTTCAGTGAATAGGACATTGAAACCAAAGTTAGCAAGTCTAGATACGGACAGTAAATTATAGCCAAGAGATTCAACGAACATAACATTTTGTATGGAGCTATCATGTGAGATGGCCACCTTACCAAGGCCAACCACCTTACCCTTTGAGTTATCACCAAAGGTGACATACTTTTGAGGGCCGTTGTTTTCAACTAGCTCACAAAACATATCCTTATCTCCGGTCATGTGATCGGTACATCCACTGTCAAGAACCCATTCCTTTCCTCCAGCCATGTAGCCGCGAAGGTTAGCCATAAGACCAACGTGTCTCATATACTCATCAAGATCAAAGTCACTATAATCATCCTCATCATAGTATCCATGTTCAGCATCGTCTTGTGATGGATCAATTCCTAGAGAGAGTGATTCATTAGATAAGTGATCATCACAATATTCATATTTATGAATTCTTATGGCTTCGGAGATGATATTTCTAATGATTCCAACATCTCCTTTAGAACGCATGAGGTTTGTAAGCTCAAATAGACAATCACCAAACTTAGGATCATTGGAATTCATCTTACTCAAGGCAATAGACTTATGAAGAATTTCATCTAAGTTTTGCAAGGAATAGTTCGGAAATCATTCCTTAAGAAATCTCCATATGGTGTAGGCACAATCAAGAGTAGGCAAGCAACCAATCAAGTTTCTAGGCAAACCTCTAGTGATAAGATTAACAATTCTAAGGTTTCGGATCATGTCAATAGAATCATCAAGGGTAGGATGCAAAGGATCAACATGAGGTGTACAAGGGCTAGTAATGTACTTGTTCAAATGATATTCATTGAAAATATCAAGCACCTCAATTTTCCATTCATGAAAGAACTCTCCATCAAGTATAGGCACTCTATGTCTAAGACTCCCCAACGTAGACTCATCCATCTTCCTCCAATGGTGATTAAACCAAAGCAATGGAGACCAACGCTCTGATACCAATTGAAAGGATCGAGAAGAGGTGTCTAGAGGGGGGGTGATTAGACACTCAACAAATAAAAGTAGTAGTTTTTAATTTCTTCAAGTTCAGGCAGAGTTTTAGCACAAGTTTAAACATTCACAATACATTTCAAGCAAGCATGGTAAGAGTATATGAGCAGCGGAAAGTTAAGCATGCAAGCTGCAAGAATGTAAAGGGATGGGATTGGAGTATGCAAACACAATTGGAGACACGGAGATTTTTGGCGTGGTTCCGATAGGTGGTGCTTTCGTACATCCACGTTGATGGAGATTTCAACCCACGAAGGGTAACGGTTGCGCGAGTCCACGGAGGGCTCCACCCACGAAGGGTCCACCAAGAAGCAACCTTGTCTATCCCACCATGGCCATCGCCTACGAAGGACTTGCCTCACTAGGGTAGATCTTAACGAAGTAGGCGATCTCCTTGCCCGTACAAACTCCTTGGTTCAACTCCACAATCTTGTCGGAGGCTCCCAAGTGACACCTAACCAATCTAGGAGACACCACTCTCCAAAAGGTAATAGATGGTGTGTTGATGATGAACTCCTTACTCTTGTGGTTCAAATGATAGTCTCCCCAACACTCAACTCTCTCTCACAAATTTGGATTTGGCGGAAAGATGATTTGAGTGGAAAGCAACTTGGGGAAGGCTAGAGATCAAGATTCTTGTGGTTGGAATGGAATATCTTGGTCTCAACGCATGAGTAGGTGGTTCTCTCTCAGAAAATGTATGCTGGAAGTGTAGGCACGTTCTGATGGCTCTCTCCACAAATGAAGAGTGGGTGGAGGGGTATATATAGCCTCCACACAAAATCTAACCGTTACACACAATTTACCAAACTCGGTGAGACCGAATCATGAAACTCGGTCACACCGATTTAGTTCAAAATGTGAATGTTAGAGTTTTCGGTGGGACCGATATGATCAACTCGGTGGGGCCGATGTGCTAGGGTTAGGGTAAAACCTCAACTCGGTTTGACCAATTACACAAACTCGGTGGGACCGATTTTGGTAATAAGCTAAACAGAGAGTTGGTCAGGAAAACTCGATGGGACCGATTGCTTATCTCGGTGGGACCAAAATAATTACAACAGGTAATAGAGAGTTTGCAAGCCCATCTCGGTGAGACCGAGATCCCATCGGTGAGACCGAACTGATTAGGGTTTCTGGCAGTGGCTATGTCAAGTGAACTCGATGGCGCCGGGTACATCAAATCGGTGGGCTGAGTTTGACTTTAGGTTTAGAACATATGTGGAAATGAGAAAGTGGTTGAGGGCTTTTGAAGCATGTCACTAAGCATTTTGAGCAAGCAAGCCATTAAACAACACCTCATCCCCTTTTAATAGTATTGACTTTCCTATGGACTCAATGTGATCTTGGATCACTAAAATGAAATGTAGAGTCTTGAGATTTTGAGCTTTTGCCAATCTTCTGTCCTTAGCATCTTGAAGGGGTTCCACATTCTCTTGTCCATGCCACTCCACTGTTGAACTCATCTAAAATATACTAGGTGAAAATATTAGTCCAACAAGAGATATGTTGACATTAATTACCAAAATCACCCAGGCAGCACTTGTGCTTTCAAGGGGGTTGTTGCGTATGAGAGTAAAGAGGACTTGATACTTAATGCTATGGTTGGGTTTTACCTTAATGATCTTTGGTAGTTGCAGATGCTTGCTAGAGTTCCAATCATAAGTGCATATATGATCCAAGTACGGAAAGTATGTTAGCTCATGCCTCTTCCTCATATAAAATTGCAATAATTATTACCGGTTTAGTTATCGATCACCTCGGGACAAATAACTTTCTTGTGTGACAAAAACCTTTTACTAAACAACTAACTTTTATTATCTCGCAAAGTACTCTTTGTTTTATTCTTGCAAAGTAGTTCTAGCATCACACCTACAAAATAGTTTTACTTGTTCTAGGTAAAGAAAACATTAAAGTGTGCGTAGAGTTGTATCGGTGGTCGATAGAACTTGAGGGAATATTTATTCTACCTTTAGCTCCTCATTGGGTTCGACACTTTTATTTATCAAAAAAGGCTACAAATGATCCCCTATACTTGTGGGTTATCAAGACCTTTTTCTGGCGCCGTTGCCAGGGAGCAATAGCGTGGGGTGAATATTCTTGTGTGTGCTTGTTTGCTTTATCACTAAGTAGATTTTATTTTCTGTTATGAGTTGTTCTTTATCTTTAGTTATGGATATGGAACACGAAATATAAAAAAATTAGTTGTACTTGCTACTCATGGAGACAGGGAACCTCCTAAAACCCTTGATACTCGTTATGTGAAAAATATTAAACATTATTTTGATAATCCTGAGAAAACCCCATTCAACTTGATAATGGGAGACACGTTGGATCAACGTGAATACTTTAGGGATTATCGCTTGACTCAAAAAGGAAAACTCTTATGGGATCAAATTGAAATGTTGCAATGGTATGCTTGGAATCTATGCTCGAGATATGATTATACTTGTTGCTGTAGGATGAAGGCTCGACACCTGCCCTTTTCATGTCAATTTAATGATAATGAAACCTTGGCTTCTTATGCTAATGGTAGATATGATTACTATGATGTGGAACGAATAGAAGAATTTGTTGCTTTTAAGGGTGCTTATGAAACTGAATCTCTGTTTGAAAAGTATGAAGATATGATGATGCTGTTCACAGACATGAAAACTTTGCTATACTTAAATATTGTTATGAGAATTATAAATACAATTCCGATATTGATGTATTTATTGAGAAAGTCTCCTCTGTCCAAGTAGAGACTAATGTTTTGCAGGAAGCTACGGAAGAAGAAATTGATGAAACTGTGAGCTCATTAGATGAAAAAAGATGAGGAGGAGAGCGAAGAACAAAAGGAGGAAGAGCGGATTAGGTACCCTTGCCCACCTTCTAATGAGATTAACTCTTCAACTCATACATTGTTTAATTCCCTTCGTGCTTACGGAACGATGAAAGTTATGATGAATGCTATGATCTCGTAGATTCTTTTGAAATATCCCTTTTTGATGAACTTGATGCTTGCTATGCTTGTGGCCAAGATGCCAATATGAATTATGCTTATGGAGATGAACTTGCTATAGTTCCTTATGTTAAGAATGAAATTGTTGCTATTGCACCCACACATGATAGTCCTATTATCTTTTTGAATTATCCAAACTAAACTATATTGGAGAAGTTTGCTTTTATTAAGGATTATATTGATGGGTTGTGTTTTACTACTACACATGATGCTCCTAGTTGCAATTATTATGAGAGGTTAACTACATCTCCGCCTCTCTATGTTTCCAGCGCGATAAAATTGCAAGAAACTGCTTATGCTATGTATTGGCCTTTACTTGATGTACATGAATTGTTCTTTTATGACATGCCGATGCATAGGAAGAAAGTTAGACTTTGTCATTGCATGATATATGTTGCCTTGTGCTCACTACTAAATTATAGATCATTGCTAATTAAAAATTGGCTTTGATATACCTTGGGATCCGGGTGGATTGATTACTTGAGCACTTTATGCCTAGCTTAATGGCTTTAAAGAAAGCGCTGCCAGGGAGACAATCCGGAAGTTTTAGAGAGTCATTTTATTCTGTTGTGTGCTTTTATAAAGTTTAAAAACAAAAAAACTAGAGGGGAACTTAAAAAAATTTCAAAAAGAAAAGTGAAAGTAAGAAAGACGAGCACCATTGAAGTGGGGGAGCTCCTTGAACTTTGTTCATGCCCATGGAAACTTTGCAAATCTTGAATTACAGAAACTTTTCAACAAAAATAATTATCCCTTGTACAAATCCTTTGTATTATAAAAATAATGTGCCAAGATTTTCCTTTAGGATGATTAGATTGCTTTTTGGTATGTGCGGTGCAAAAACAGAAACTTTGGCTGTAGTGCGTGAATTTACATTTTTTACTGGAACGTCAGAAGTTTCTGGAATTTTTACACAATGTTGATATACAAAATGTTTATTTTGTCCTAATGTTTCAGAATTTTGAAGTTACATAAGTATGGTCAATGTTCAGATTACTACAGATTGTCCTATTTTTGACATATTCTATTTTTGATGCATTGTTTTGCTTGTTTTGATGAAACTATCGATTGTATCGGTGATATAAGCCATGGAGAAGTAATAATACAGTAGCTATAATTCAAAAACAAAATATGAATGGGTTTGCAACAATACTTAAAGTAGTGATTTGCATTATTATACTAACGGATCTCACCGAGCTTTCTGTTAAGTTTTGTGTGGATGAAGTGTTCAAAGATTGAGGAGGTCTTGGTATGAGGAGAAGGAGGAGATGCAAGAGTTCAAGTTTGGGGATGCCATAGGCACCCCAAATAAATATTCAAGGAGACTCAAGCGTCTAAGCTTGGGGATGCCCCAGAAGGCATCCTGATACGTCTCCAACGTATCTATAATTTTTGATTGTTCCATGCTATTATATTATCTGTTTTGGATGTTTAATGGGCTTTAATATACTCTTTTATATTATTTTTGGGACTAACCTATTAACCGAAGGCCCAGTGCAAATTGCTGTTTTTTTTTGCCTATTTAAGTGTTTCGCAGAAAAGGAATATCAAACGGAATCCAAACGGAACGAAACCTTCGCGAGGATCTTTCTTGGAACAAACGCAATCCAGGAGACTTGGAGTGGAAGTCAGAGACGCAACGAGGCGGCCACTAGGCAGGAGGGCGCGCCCAGGGGGGTAGGCGCGCCCCCACCCTCATGGGCCCCTCGTAGCTCCACCGACGTACTTCTGTCACCTATATATACTCTTATACCCTGAAAACATCCAGGGGAGCCACGAAACCACTTTTCCACCGCCGTAACCTTCTCTACCCATGAGATCCCATATTGGGGCCTTTTCTGGCAATCAGCCGGAGGGGGATTCGATCACGGAGGGCTTCTACATCAACACCATAGCCTCTCCGATGATATGTGAGTAGTTTACCACAGACCTTCGGGTCCATAGTTATTAGCTAGATGGCTTCTCCTCTCTCTTTGGTTCTCAATACAAAGTTCTCCTCGATGTTCTTGGAGATCTATCCGATGTAATACTCTTTTGCGGTGTGTTCCCCAAGATCCGATGAATTGTGGGTTTATGAACTTGAGTATCTATGAATATTATTTGGTTCTTCTCTGAATTCTTATATGCATGATTTGATATCTTTGCAAGTCTCTTCGAATTATCGGTTTAGTTTGGCCTACTAGATTGATCTTTCTTGCAATGGGTGAAGTGCTTAGCTTTGGGTTCAATCTTGCGGTGCTCGATCCCAGTGACAGAAAGGGAACCGACATGTATTGTATTGTTGCCATCGAGGATAAAAAGATGGGGTTTATATCATATTGCTTGAGTTTATCCCTCTGCATCATGTCATCTTGCTTAAAGCGTTACTCTGTTCTTATGAACTTAATACTCTAGATGCATGCTGGATAGCGGTCAATGTGTGGAGTAATAGTAGTAGATGCAGAATCGTTTCGGTCTACTTGAAATGGACGTGATGCCTATATTCATGATCATTGCCTTAGATATCATCATAACTATGCACTTTTCTATCAATTGCTTGGCAGTAATTTGTCCACCCACCATAATACATGCTATCATGAGAGAAGCCACTAGTGAAACCTATGGCCCCCGGGTCTACTTTACATCATATAAGTTTCCGATCTACAATTCTAGTTTACTATTTACTTTGCAATCTTTATTTTCCAATCTATACAACAAAATACCAAAAATATTTATCGTATTATCTTTATCAGATCTCACTTTTGCAAGTGGCCGTGAAGGGATTGACAACCCCTTTATCGCGTTGGTTGCAAGGTTCTTGATTGTATGTGCAGGTACTAGGCGAGTTGCGTGTAGTCTCCTACTGGATTGATACATTGGTTCTCAAAAACTGAGGGAAATACTTACGCTACTTTGCTGCATCACCCTTTCATCTTCAAGGGAAAACCAACACATGCTCAAGAGGTAGCAAGAAGGATTTCTGGCGCCGTTGCCGGGGAGATTTGCGCCAAGTCAAGTCAAGATTTGATCTCCCGTCAACTAGCCATTTCTGGCGCCGTTGCCGGGGAGATCTACGCTCAAGTCAAGACATACCAAGTACCCATCACAAACTCTTATCCCTCGCATTACATTATTTGCCATTTGCCTCTCGTTTTCCTCTCCCCCACTTCACAACCTTTGCCTTTTCTTCGCCCTCCTTCCGTTCGATCTTGTGTTACCATGTACCTTCTTTTTGCTTGCATCTTCGCTTGCTAAAAGTTTATGGATCCTCATCCACTTGCTAATCTCTTTAATAGATCCAATTATGATGAACCTATTGCTAGTGAGTTGAGTACACTAGATTATCTTTATGAGGTTTTGCTTGAAATTCGTGAATCTAAAAATTGTGATGAAGTACTTTATGAAGCGATTCACGATAGATCTTGGAATAAAAAGCATGATTGCATTGATTTTATTATACATTCTATTGATGTAAATTGTGCTAATAATATGCAAAACCCTAAGCTTGGGGATGCTAGTTTTGCTGTGTCCTCTACTTGTTGCAATGATCATGATTGGGGTGATAGTGCTTCTTATGATCTTGAAAATTTATTTAAGCCCCATGATGAATATGATATTGATAATAATGTTTGCAATAATATTGAAAGTGGGTTTGGAAGAGTGTCAACTTTAGATCCCACATATTTAGAGAATGTTCAATCTTATGAAGTTTCTGATAAAAGTGGGTTTGGAGAGGTCATGACTTTAGTTAATGTCAATCCCAGTATTTTGGAAGAGTGTCAACTTTGCATACATGTGGATCGTGTTAAGAATATGTTTTGTGATAGATATATTGTTGAATTTTCTAATGATCCTACATTTAATTATTATGAGAGAGGAAAATATGGTTGTAGAAATTTTCATGTTACTAAATTACCTCTCGTTATGTTGAGATTGCTATTGTTTCTTTCCGCTTCCTTGCATATGCTAGTTTTTGCTTGCCTTGATAATTTGTTTGCCTATAATATGCCTATGCATAGGAAGTATGTTAGACTTAGATGTGTTGGTCACGTGTTTTATGATGCTCTCTTTGTGCTTCAATTCTTGTCTTTCATGTGAGCATCATTGAAATCTCTTTGCCTAGCTAGGGGCGTTAAACGATAGCGCTTGTTGGGAGGCAACCCAATTTTATTTTTGTTTTTTTCTTTTTGTTCCTGTTTAGTAATAAATAATTAACCTAGCCTCTGTTTAGATGTGGTTTTATGTTTTAATTAGTGTTTGTTCCAAGTAGAACCTTTGGGAAGACTTGGGTGAAGTCTTTGTGATCTTGCTGTAAAAAAACAGAAACTTTAGCGCTCACGATATTAGCTGCCATGTTTTACTGGAGAGTGCTTTTAGGTTGATTCTTTTTGAAGACGATTAATAGACAAATTCCTCACGTCCACCAATTTATTTCAGAATTTTTGGAGTTACAGAAGTATACGTTTGATACATATTTCTACAGACTGTTCTGTTTTTGACACATTCTGTTTTGTGTGTGTTGTTTGCTTATTTTGATGAATCTATGGCTAGTATCGGGGTGTATGAACCATTGAGAAGTTGGAATACACTAGGTTTAACACCAATATAAATAAAGAATGAGTTCATTACAGTACCTTAAGGTGGTGATTTGTTTTCTTATACTAACGGAGCTCATGAGATTTTCTGTTTGAGTTTTGTGTTGTGAAGTTTTCAAGTTTTGGGGTAAAGATTTGATGGATTTCGGAATAAGGAGTGGCAAGAGCCTAAGCTTGGGGATGCCCAAGGCACCCCAAGGTAAAATTCGAGGACAAGCAAAATCCTAAGCTTGGGGATGCCCCGGAAGGCATCCCCTCTTTCGTCTTCGTCTATCGGTAACTTTACTTGAGGCTATATTTTTATTCACCACATGATATGTGTTTTGCTTGGAGCGTCTTGTATGATTTGAGTCTTTGCTTTTTGGTTTAACACAATCATCCTTGATGTACACACCTTTTGGGAGAGACACACATGAATCGGAATTTATTAGAATACTCTATGTGCTTCACTTATATCTTTTGAGCTAGATAATTTTGCTCTAGTGCTTCACTTATACCTTTTTAGAGCACGATGGTGGTTTTATTTTATAGAAATTATTGATCTCTCATGCTTCACTTATATTATTTTGAGAGTCTTTTAGAACAGCATGGTAATTTGCTTTGGTTATAAAATTAGTCCTAATATGATAGGCATCCTAGATGGGTATAATAAAAACTTTCATATAGAGTGAATTAAATACTATGAGAAGTTTGATACTTGATAGTTGTTTTGAGATATAAGGATGGTAATATTAGAGTCGTGCTAGTTGGGTAATTGTGGAATTGATAAATACTTGTGTTGAGGTTTGCAAGTCTTGTAGCATGCACGTATGGTAAACATTGTGTGACAAATTTGAAGCATGAGGTGTTCTTTGATTGCTTTCCTTATGAGTGGCGGTCGGGGACGAGCGATGGTATTTTCCTACCATTCTATCCCCCTAGGAGCATGCGCGTAGTTCTTGGTTTTGATGACTTCTAGATTTTTGCAATAAGTATGTGAGTTCTTTATGACTACTGTTGAGTCCATGGATTATACACACTCTCACCCTTCCATCGTTGCTAGCCTCTTCGGTACCATGCATTGCCCTTTCTCACCTCGAGAGTTGGTGCAAACTTCGCCGGTGCATCCAAACCCCGTGATATGATACACTCTATCACACATAAGCCTCCTTATATCTTCCTCAAAACAGCCACCATACTTACCTATTATGGCATTTCCATAGCCATTCTGAGATATATTGCCATGCAACTTTCCACCGTCCATTTATTATGACATGCTCCATCATTGTCATATTGATTTGCATGATCATGTAGTTGAAATCGTATTTGTGGAAAAGCCACCTTCATAATTCTTTCATACATGTCACTCTTGATTCATTGCACATCCCGGTACACCGCCGGAGGCATTCACATAGAGTCATATTTTGTTCTAAGTATCGAGTTGTAAGTAAATAAAAGTGTGATGATTTTTCATCATTAGAGAATTGTCCCATGTGAGGAAAGGATGATGGAGACTATGATTCCCCCACAAGTCGGGATGAGACTCCGAACGAAAAATAATAATAATAAATATAAAAGAGGCCAAAGAAGCACAAATTTAAAAAAGAGCCATAAAAAAGAGAAGGGCCAAATAAAAAAATGAGTGAAAAAGAGAGAAGGGGCAATGTTACTATCCTTTTTCCACACTTGTGCTTCAATGTAGCACCATGATCTTCATGATAGAGAGTCTCTTATTTTGTCACTTTCATATACAAGTGGGAAATTTTCATTATAGAAGTTGGCTTGTATATTCCAATGATGGGCTTCCTCAAAATGCCCTAGGTCTTCATGAGCAAGCAAGTTGGATGCACACCCACTTAGTTTCTTTTGTTGAGCTTTCATATATTTATAGCTCTAGTGCATCCGTTGCATGTCAATCCCTACTCCTTGCATTGACATCAATTGATGGGCATCTCCATAGCCCGTTGATTAGCCGCGTCAATGTGAGACTTTCTCCTTTTTTGTGTTCTCACACAACCTCCATCATCATATTCTATTCCAACCATAGTGCTATGTCCATGGCTTGCGCTCATATATTGCGTGAAAGTTGAAAAAGTTTGAAAAGGCTAAGTATGAAACAATTGCTTGGCTTGTAATCGGGGTTGTGCATGATGGGAACATTTTGTGTGATGAAAATGAAGCATGGCCAAACTATATGATTTTGTAGGGATACGCTTTCTTTGGCTATGTTATTTTGATAAGACATAATAGCTTGGTTAGCATGCTTGAAGTATTATTATTTTTATGTCAATATTAAACTTTTGTCAAGAATCTTTTGGATCTAAACATTCATGCCACAATAAAGATAATTACATTGAAAATTATTCTAGGTAGCATTCCAACATCAAAAGTTCTGTTTTTATCATTTACCTACTCGAGGACGAGCAGGAATTAAGCTTGGGGATGCTTGATACGTCTCCAACGTATCTATAATTTTTTATTGTTCCATTCTATTATATTATCTGTTTTGGATGTTTAATGGGCTTTAATATACTCTTTTATATTATTTTTTGGACTAACCTATTAACCGAAGGCCCAGTGCAAATTGTTGTTTTTTTGCCTATTTCAGTGTTTCGCAGAAAAGGAATACCAAACGGAATCCAAACGGAATGAAACCTTCGCGAGGATCTTTCTTGGAACAAACGCAATCCAGGAGACTTGGAGTGGAAGTCAGAGACACAACCAGGCAGCAACGAGGCACGAGGGCGCGCCCAGGGGGTAGGCGCGCCCCCACCCTCGTGGGCCCCTCGTAGCTCCACCGACCTACTTCTTTCGCCTATATATTCTCTTATACCATGAAAACATCCAGGGGAGCCACAAAACCACTTTTCCACCGCCGCGACCTTCTGTACCCGTGAGATCCCATCTTGGGGCCTTTTTCAGTGATCTGCCGGAAGGGGATTCGATCACGGAGGGCTTCTACATCAACAACATAGCCTCTCCGATGATGTGTGAGTATTTTACCACAGACCTTCGGGTCCATAGTTATTAGCTAGATGGCTTCTTCTCTCTCTTTGGTTCTCAATCCAAAGTTCTCCTCGATGTCCTTGGAGATCTATTCGATGTAATACTCTTTTGTGGTGTGTTTGTCGAGATCCGATGAATTGTGGGTTTATGAACTTGATTATCTATGAATATTATATGGTTCTTCTCTGAATTCTTATATGCATGGTTTGATATCTTTGCAAGTCTCTTCGAATTATCAGTTTAGTTTGGCCTACTAGATTGATCTTTCTTGCAATGGGAGAAGTGCTTAGCTTTGGGTTCAATCTTGCGGTGCTCGATTGTAGCGACCCGAGCTCAGACGGTCAAGCCTCTGTGTATCTGTGCCATCCCTGGATCAGTATGCTGGCACACACAGTACATCAATGTATATATCAAAGTGCAATCACATGTATAAATAACGTAAAACTGATATATACCTCAGTCTCAGCGGAAACAAACAATCGGGTGTGGAGTCCCATCAACGCCATCGGCAGGTTGAGTGTGGACCGTAACCCAATCAATGAAACTCACTCGTCGTAGAAATAATCCTGCAACATGATACGTTGCAGCCGTGTAGGTCAGTACATTGAATGTACCGGCAAGATCACTGTAATAAAAACAGATGATAAACTATACTATATGCAAATGGCTTTGTGGCTCTGTATCTGAGTTTTGTTTGCGTAAAAGCTGGTTTTATTTTCCTATAACAAAGGAACATCAGGAGTCTGTACTATGGAGTTTTCTATCATGACATGGTTCCGCCAACCGATGTCTCATTGCCCGAATCATCATAACTTGCCCACAATTATGTTATCTGTCCGATGTTGAGAGTTCCGAGATAGATCCAAGTCCAGAGGCTCAAATTGTCCATAGTCGGGGACACGGCTAATCGATTAGGTTTTAACCCTCTGCAGAGGTTTGTACACTTTACCCGCAAGATTTGATCCCTCCCTTTTCGTCGATGATCGAAACATGGTCTTCCGAAGAGTTCCCCTGACCACTGTCCGGTGCTCATCCAACCCTACCGTAGTTCTACATCTGCTAGCACCGTCCCAACCAGAGTCACCATTAAGGTCAACCAAGCCAGAGCCCATAGTGACTTGCAGTTGCACAGGTAAGCTTCTGGGCATGAAGTATTCTTCCGTCTCTTTGAGTATGGGTGAAGCTTTCCGCAAGATGTCATGGCGCTTCTCCATGCATCCCGGCCATCCACTGGTTTCTCCAGGGTGCCCGTCAACCGTCCTTCACCCAGTAGTGTGTATTGAATTCTTGTCTCGAGTCTCGAAATCTTGAGGTCTTGGAGTCCTGAAGATGCAGTCCTTGCCGATGCCATCATGAAGTTGTCGCCATTGACGTAGAGTCCTCCTTCTTCACACCACTCTCGTGCACTCATACCAAACCCCGTCTACTATAGCGTAGCATTAAAACTATATAACGTACGGGCTTGGTAATCTGGGAGATGGGTTCCTACCTCATGCATTCTACTCAACTACAAGAGTCAATAACACTACTGGAGGGATTGTTGAAAGGGTGCTACTACATGCAAATAAAACATAGGTATGAAAAACATGGTCAAAGTGAACTTGCCTGGTAAGTTGATGAAGATAATAACGCTCTCGAAAATAGCTTGGTAGAACTATTCGTCACTCCGTTGAAAATCTATATAGTCCAACATAGCATTCATATAAGCAAACATACTAGCAAGCAATTCTAACACTCATCAACAAATAAAATGCAAACCAACAAGGGATACCAAATAAAAACCAAGGAAAACTACACGACGAAGACATAACACAAAATAGTTTTGTCCTAAGTAAAAACTTAACAACAATTAAAACATTAAACTAATAAATTAACAGAAAATACAAAGTAAAACAACTAAGTTAACAGAAAGTATTTTTCATAAAGTTTTACTAGCAAAAGAAACACATAAAAAGCTAAATTAAAACTCTAACTATGCTTAAAACAAAACTAGTAAGAAAAATAAATAAAACTTTTTTTTTCTGTAAATAAAAGTTCACCCTCTAAAACTACAGAAAAAAATCTGAAATAAAATATAACAGAGGTTAAAATAAATTTTAAAATAATTAAAACAACAGAAAACAGCAGCAAGTTAAAAATAACTAGCGCAGTGTTGTTTTCGTGAAAAACCAATTTTAATAACATCTATAAATACCCAAATTAATCCTACTTCTAGGCAAGGTCAAAACAAAGTAGTGGCAAAAAGAATCGCCTAAAAATATTAAATCTAGCTCATAATATAGCAGAAATACTAATCTAACTAAAACCCATATAAAACAGTTTTTAAAAACTAAAACATGGCAAAAACTATTTTATACAGAAACTTTAGGAAATTTGCATACTATAGCAAAAAGAATCAATCAAAAACTATAAATAACCTAAGAGATATAGAATTTAAGAAACTGAAACTTTTCTGTTTTAAAAACCGAAACGAAAATACAAAAAAAAAACCAAACGGGCGCTATTAGGCCTACGGGGGTGCGATCTGTAGCTACCAAATGCTCGGGCGAAACTTAACAATACGTACATGTGCATTTATTTAACAGAAGACCGGGGAGCCGGTTCGATCTAAACCGAGGAACCGAAACCGATCTATAAGGAAAACCGATCTACTAAACCGATCTAATCCAATCTAGAACTTTGAAAAAAAACCAGAGGAGCTAACACATACATGACTTATAGAGAAGAACATAGCTTAGGCGGGGCGGCGGCTCTGGTCGACGACGGCGTTGGCGGGGATGTCCAGGAGATGCAGAGAGGCGAGGGTGTCCGATTTTCTGTTGATGGTGAGGCAAGGAGACATCGGGGTCGAGCGGGCGTCGGCGTAAACTCTTGTGCTCTGTGTGAACTCCGGCGGCGTTGCGAGCTTGAGGTGGTGGCTCTGGTTGAACCTGGGTGCCGAAATCATGTCAAGGAGGTGCGTAAAGGCGAGGAGAATCAAAGAACAGAGGGAGGGATCTCGAGAAGCCTCACCGATGATGCACTCGTCCGATGAAAAAGCTTCGGTGGCCGAGATCGGAACGAAGACGGCGTGTGGTATGGTGGGTTTGGGGCGTGGGTTTTCAAAGGGAATTGGAAGAGGAGGGTCGTGGCTATTTATAAGACAACTTGCTTGGGGAAGGGGTGGACTCGGCGTAGGGTTTGCAAGAGGATCGGACGCGAAGGCGGCGTCGAGAGCGTGTACGTTCCGGACTCTGTTTCTGTACGTGAAGAAGAAGGAAGAAGAGGTGGGGTCCAGCGATTAGAGGAAGAAATAAAGAAAAAGAAAAAAAATGAAAAGGGGATAGCGCTACGTGGGCATAGGTGCGGCGGCTGTAGTGCTAGGGTTTGGCGCGTGGGCGCTGGCCTCGCTGCTGGTGCTGGCTGCTGGGCCGCATTGCTACTGGCCGGGCCAGTTAGCCTGGCCGACTCGCTGCATTTTTTTTGAAATAAGACAGAGAAGAAAAATAAATATAGAGAAAATATAATATAACTTTATATAGGACATATATATATATATATATATCAAAATTTTCAGAAAAACGATTTCCTACAACGTGAACTATTTCTAAGAGTCAACTAAAATGTACAAAAATTCAAAAAAAGAAAACAGTGCTACTCTTGCATTTTAAAACCAAATAAAATTATTTTAAAATACCAAAATGATTTCAAATTAATTTTTCTCCATTTTTTTATTGTAGGGAATCATTTTACCCTATTCTCCATATTGTTTATTAATGGAGAAAAATAATTTGAAGAGAAACCAAATAAGTCCAAATTGATAGTAGGTTCAAAATACCTTCAAAGGGACTTTCATTTTGGTTCCTTTAAACTTCCAACTCATCTTTGAAGAAGTCATTTTATCTTCTCTCATGCGTATCATTGAGTTGCATAAAGTTTATGACTTTGAAGTGTTTTCAAAAAGGAATTCAAATCTCCCCAAAACCACTTTTCATTTCAAATGGAAGAAGTCATGTTGTCTTCACTCTTGGGTTTTGTGATGAAATGAATTTGAATTCATGGATCCAATGCAAGGTGAAAGTTTAGGAAGGTCATTTCATTCCCTCTCATTTAACTTTCAAAAAGTTTGAAATTTCACTCACTTTGAGTCAATCAATCACACAACAATCAAACTTATTTAATTAATATAACATTCCAAAATTTGGGATGTTACAAACCTACCACACTTAAAATGAATCTCGTGCTCGAGATTCGAAGAGGCTAGCAAGAAAGGTTAGGGTTTGGGGGTCTTCTAGAAAATCCATCAATCGGAATGGTCTAGTGTGCTACCACACTTAAAAACAGGGTTATGGTTCCAACAGATCTTATGTACTCCATCCTTAGTGTGGACACTATCGGTCTTCTCACAACTTCAGAGTAACTCCTACACTGGGGCTCTTCTAGTAGGGCATAACCTTTTCCTCAAACTCGTGTCCTTTCATCCTGATGAGGTTCTTTTGAGACTGGGTCTTCTTAGCTGACAGGTCTGTCGCCAAAACTAAACAACTATCGGAATTCTCTTGGTGGTCAACAATTTCTGGTTTCTGCAGGAAATTGGTCTGGGTTGAATCTCACCATATATCCTACGATTGGCAACAGTTGCCTGTAAAGGGTTCCATCGTCCTACCATTCTATGGTTTTATGGCTTATCGCGTCGACACTCTTCTAAGGTTTTAAAGGCTCTCTGATTTTCCATCAACATATGATAGTTCATGATAGAAGTCTCCGGTATGGGGCCCAATCCATCCCGTACTTGAACCACTGCCACATATGCAGACATCAAATCACGTATTCTAACACTTGGGCATACTCACAAGCATTGCAGAATTTCTCTTGTCGACGAACTTAGTTCGGATAATTCCATTATTTCTGCAACCTGAGCAAAACATCTATCGTTCTTCACAACTCTTGGGTTTTCGTAACCTCCTAAGGAAATGTCTGCTGATGGAATCATAGCTTCTTCCAATTTTCTTCCTTCATCAAAGTTATGTCTGTTCCTTTTCAAATCCTGGGTCTGTGGGTTATGGCCCACTTCAACACTTGTACAACTCATCCTTGGAGTTACAATTGTTCCATATTCCAACATTACACCACCTTTAAATCCAATAGTATTTCATTTCTTCATACCATCATATCAAAGATAAAACTCCAACTCGTTTTGTCCAAACTCCAATCTGTGGGACACATTTCCCTTTCCATTGGTCTAGTGTTCTTCACAGGGTACTACCACCCTTAAATGAAATTCACAAATCCATCCATAGACCATATTTCTCATATCCTCGAAAATGGCATTCATAGAGTAACAACTCATACAATTCAACATATGAAAACATGTCACCTTAACTTTATTGATTTCATGAATCCATTACAAACTCTGAGCACCCATTACATAACTCAACTTATTGTACTCATGAATTTTTTTGCTTTCTAGCACTCTTATTATCCATATCCAAATCTCAACTACTCAGCTCCAACTTTCTTCTGATCTGAACATTCCCCAGCAAAATGTCCCGCTTCCTTGCAGCAAAAGCAAATGACTTCTGAGATGTCTCGGGGCTTCTTTGTGCTTATGTAGGCTCCTTGGATTCTAGGCTTCTTTTCTGGACATTTACTAGCGTAATGACCTAAATCCTTGCACCTGTAACAAGTGATATGACTCAGGTCCTTCTCTGCAGAAATTGGGTTGCTCTGGGAATGCCTTCGTTTTCTCTTCCTGGATTTCTCCGTAATGATCAGAACTTCTATTTCCCGAGGGTCAAACTTCACTTCTGCTGTCGGGAAACCTCCGGGATACTCTTCTCTTTCCTTTGTGCAATACTAAGAATAATGTGCTTCTTCTCCACATGAATAGCAAGCGTTGGAGTAAAACCTAATTAGGCCTTCTTCTTCAGGGTCTTCAACAACTTCCTTCATCACATGTTCTAAACTTTTCCGGAGGGCTTCTTTCTGCTTCTTGGTTATTTCTTGTACCTTGGGGTAAAGGTGACACTGAACAGGGTAGTGCGTAGTTCCTTCACACAAGAAACAAGTACTCCGGCCAGTCGGGCATACTTCGGCTGAGTGATTTTCCTCACAATGGGGGCATCCATCCTTGTGTTCTTCATGGGTGTGTCCTATTTCTCCGCAAATCTTGCAGGCACAAAGTTTCTTCTTCGAGCTATCATTGTGCTTCCGGATGAGACAGGATCTTAACAGAGTCTTCTTGAATTCCTTGCAAGTTCTTGCTCCGTTACATCCTTGTATGGCTTGATGCATTTTCCACCAGGTTGCAACACTTTTTGTAAAGTACCGAAGAGCGTATTGAACCTCATACTTGCTTCCAATCAAGTTGTTCCTGAAGTGATCCTCCATATTTTGAATCCATAGTTCTACCTCACGTTGAGTCATCGGTCAAGAGAATACTAGTCCTTCTTCCTTCCTCATCTATTGGGTCCAAGGGCTTTGGGGTGAGATAAGAGAGATAGAGATAGATACACACAACACAAACAATGATATTGAAGAAACGAGTTTTGTTTTGTGGCTGTCGGAAAAACATCAAACAAAGGACAGCTCACAAATCGTCGCATCTAACGTAAGTATATAACATGGGCTTGGTCTTCTAAAGGTCAAATAAATCTTCAGAGTCTTCAAATTCTTCAAGTCTTCGGAGTCTTCAACTATTGTAGCTTCAACTCTTTTAATGCATGGTGAAATCCTCTTTACTCTAAAGTGGCCATCAATTGTCCGATATCTTGTACTTCTTGGAGTGACTTCAGTTGATTCCTCCATGTGGTCAAAAGGGAAAAGGGTATACTCCGGCTATTGGAGGTAAGAGGGACTACTTGATAAAATCAGAAAAGACGAGAAGTAAGAGTCTTTTTGAAAATAAAGTTTTACAGCTATCCTATCCTAGGGATTTCCGATTTCTAGGGTCACGTCCTACAGTCAACATGTGCTCTGATACCATATCTGTAGCGACCCGACCTCAGACGGTCAAGCCTCTCTGTATCTGTGCCATCCCTGGATCGGTATGCTGGCACACACAGTACATCAATGTATATATCAAAGTGCAATCACATGTATAAATAACGTAAAACTGATATATACCTCATAAGTCTCAGCGGAAACAAACAATCGGGTGTGGAGTCCCATCAACACCATCGGCAGGTTGAGTGTAGACCGTAACCCAATCAATGAAACTCACTCGTCGTAGAAATAATCCTGCAACATGATACGTTGCAGCCGTGTAGGTCAGTACATTGAATGTACCGGCAAGATCACTGTAATAAAAACAGATGATAAACTATACTATATGCAAATGGCTTTGTGGCTCTGTATCTAAGTTTTGTTTGCGTAAAAGCTGGTTTTATTTTCCTATAACAAAGGAACATCAGGAGTCTGTACTATGGAGTTTTCTATCATGACATGGTTCCGCCAACCGATGTCTCATTGCCCGAACATCATAACTTGCCCACAATTATGTTATCAGTCCGGTGTTTAGAGTTCCGAGATAGATCCAAGTCCAGAGGCTCAAATTGTCCATAACCGGGGACACGGCTAATCGATTATGTTTTAACCCTCTGCAGAGGTTTGTACACTTTACCCGCAAGATTTGATCCCTCCCTTTTCGTCCTCGTACTTCATGATGTTTGACAACAGGATGATCGAAACATGGTCTTCCGAAGAGTTCCCCTGACCACTGTCCGGTGCTCATCCAACCCTATCGTAGTTCTACATCTGCTAGCACCGTCCCAGCCAGAGTCACCATTAAGGTCAACCAAGCCAGAGCCCATAGTGACTTGCGGTTGCACAGGTAAGCTTCCGGGCATGAAGTATTCTTCCGTCTCTTTGAGTCTGGGTGAAGCTTTCCGCAAGATGTCATGGCGCTTCTCCATGCATCCCGGCCATCCACTGGTTTCTCCAGGGTGCCCATCAACCGTCCTTCACCCAGTAGTGTGTATTGAATTCTTGTCTCGAGTCTCGAAATCTTGAGGTCTTGGAGTCCTGAAGATGCAGTCCTTGCCGATGCCATCATGAAGTTGTCGCCATTGACGTAGAGTCCTCCTTCTTCACACCACTCTCGTGCACTCATACCAAACCCCGTCTACTATAGCGTAGAATTAAAACTATATAACGTCCTGGGCTTGGTAATCAGGGAGATGGGTTCCTACCTCATGCATTCTACTCTACAAGATTAAATAACACTACTGGAGAGATTGTTGAAAGGGTGCTACTACATGCAAATAAAACATAGGTATGAAAAACATGGTCAAAGTGAACTTGCCTAGTAAGTTGATGAAGATAATAACGCTCTCGAAAATAGCTTGGTAGAACTAGTCGTCACTCCATTGAAAATCTATATAGTCCAACATAGCATTCATATAAGCAAACATACTAGCAAGCAATTCTAACACTCATCAACAAATAAAATGCAAACCAACAAGGGATACCAAATAAAAACCAAGGAAAACTACACGACGAAGACATAACACAAAATAGTTTTGTCCTAAGTAAAAACTGAACAACAATTAAAACACTAAACTAATAAAATAACAGAAAATACAAAGTAAAACAACTAAGTTAACAGAAAGTATTTTTCATAAAGTTTTACTAGCAAAAGGAAACACATAAAAAGCTAAATTAAAACTCTAACTATGCTTAAAACAAAACTAGTAAGAAAAATAAATAAAACATTTTATTTTTCTGTAAATAAAAGTTCACCATCTAAAACTACAGAAAAAAATCTGAAATAAATATAAGAGAGGTTAAAATAAATTTTAAAATAATTAAAACAACAGAAAATAGCAGCAAGTTAAAAATAACTAGTGCAGTGTTGCTTTCATGAAAAAACAATTTAATAACATCTATAAATACCCAAATTAATCCTACTTCTAGGCAAGGTCAAAACAAAGTAGTGGCAAAAAGAATCGCCTAAAAATATTAAATCTAGCTCATAATATAGCAGAAATACTAATCTAACTAAAACCCATATAAAACAGTTAAAACATGGCAAAAACTATTTTATACAGAAACTTTAGGAAATTTGCTGACTATAGCAAAAAGAATCAATCAAAAACTCTAAATAACCTAAGAGATATAGAATTTACGAAGCTGAAACATTTCTGTTTTAAAAACCGAAACGAAAATACAAAAAAAACCAAACGGGCGCTATTAGGCCTACGGGGGTGCGATCTGTAGCTACCAAACGCTCGGGCGAAACTTAACAATACGTACATGTGCATTTATTTAACAGAAGACCGGGGAGCCGGTTCGATCTAAACCGAGGAACCGAAACCGATCTATAAGGAAAACCGATCTACTAAACCGATCTAATCCAATCTAGAACTTTGAAAAAAACCCAGAGGAGCTAACACCTACGTGACTTACAGAGAAGAACATAGCTTAGGCAGGGAAGAGGGCTTCGGCGGGGCGGCGGCTCCGGTCGACGACGGCATCGGCGGTGATGTCCAGGAGATGCAGAGAGGCGAGGGCATCCGATTTTCTGTTGATGGTGAGGCGAGGAGACGTCGGGGTCGAGCGGGCGTCGGCGTAAACTCTTGTGCTCTGTGTGAACTCCGGCGGCGTTGCGAGCTTGAGGTGGTGGCTCTGGTTGAACCTGGGTGCCGAAATCATGTCAAGGAGGTGCGTAAAGGCGAGGAGAATCAAAGAACAGAGGGAGGGATCTCGAGAAGCCTCACCGACGATGCCCTCGTCCGACGAAAAAGCTTCGGTGGTCGAGATCGGAACGAAGACGGCGTGTGGTATGGTGGGTTTGGGGAGTGGGTTTTAAAAGGGAATTGGAAGAGGAGGGTCGTGGCTATTTATAAGACAACTTGCTTGGGGAAGGGGTGGACTCGGCGTAGGGTTTGCAAGAGGATCGGACACGGAGGCGGCGTCGAGAGCGTGTACGTTCCGAACTCTGTTTCTGTACGTGAAGAAGAAGGAAGAAGAGGTGGGGTCCAGCGATCAGAGGAAGAAATAAAGAAAAAGAAAAAAAATGAAAAGGGGATAGCGCTACGTGGGCATAGGTGCGGCGGCTGTAGCGCTAGGGTTTGGCGCGCGGGCGCTGGCCTCGCTGCTGGTGCTGGCTGGGCCAGTTAGCCTGGCCGGCTCGCTACGTTTTTTTTGAAATAAGACAGAGAAGAAAAATAAATATTGAAAAAATATAATATAACTTTATATAGGACATATATATATCAAAAAATTTAGAAAAACGATTTCCTACAACGTGAACTATTTCTAAATAAGTCCAAATTGATAGTAGGTTCAAAATACCTTCAAAGGGACTTTCATTTTGGTTCCTTTAAACTTCCAACTCATCTTTGAAGAAGTCATTTTATCTTCCCTCATGAGTATCATTGAGTTGCATAAAGTTTATGACTTTGAAGTGTTTTCAAAAAGGAATTCAAATCTCCCCAAAACCACTTTTCATTTCAAATGGAAGAAGTCATGTTGTCTTCACTCTTGGGTTTTGTGATGAAATGAATTTGAATTCATGGATCCAATGCAAGGTGAAAGTTTGGGAAAGTCATTTCATTCCCTCTCATTTAACTTTCAAAAAGTTTCAAATTTCACTCACTTTCAGTCAATCAATCACACAACAATCAAACTTATTTAATTAATATAACATTCCAAAATTTGGGATGTTACATCGATCCCAGTGACAGAAAGGGAACCGACACGTATTTTATTGTTGCCATCGAGGATAAAAAGATGGGGTTTATATCATATTGCTTGAGTTTATCCCTCTACATCATGTCATCTTGCTTAAAGCGTTACTCCGTTCTTATGAACTTAATACTCTAGATGCATGCTGGATAGCGGTCGATGTGTGGAGTAATAGTAGTAGATGCAGAATCGTTTCGGTCTACTTGACACGGACGTGATGCCTATATTCATGATCATTGCCTTAGATATCATCATAACTATGCGCTTTTCTATCAATTGCTCGACAGTAATTTGTTCACCCACCATAATACATGCTATCATGAGAGAAGCCACTAGTGAAACCTATGGCCCCCGGGTCTACTTTACATCATATAAGTTTCCGATCTACAATTCTAGTTTACTATTTACTTTGCAATCTTTATTTTCCAATCTATACGACAAAATACCAAAAATATTTATCTTATTATCTTTATCAGATCTCACTTTTGCAAGTGGCTGTGAAGGGATTGATAACCCCTTTATCGCGTTGGTTGCAAGGTTCTTGATTGTTTGTGCAGGTACTAGGCGACTTGTGTGTAGTCTCCTACTGGATTGATACCTTGGTTCTCAAAAACTGAGGGAAATACTTACGCTACTTTCTTGCATCACCCTTTCCTCTTCAAGGGAAAACCAACACATGCTCAAGAGGTAGCACATCCCATCTTTCTTCAACAAGTATCGATATGTGTCAGTTTTTGTTTCATTCACGTGATATGCGTAAATCTTGGAGCGTCTTTTGTGTTTAGTTTTCACTTATCTTTTATGCACCATGTTGGGAAACGCTGCATGGAAAACAAAAAAATTCTATGCACACGCAAGATCTATCAAGGAGATGCATAGCAATGAGAGGGTTGAGTGTGTCTACGTACGCTTGTAGACCATAAGCGGAAGCATTTATTAATGTAGTTGATGTAGTCGAACTTCTTCACGCTCCAACTGATCAAGTACCGAACGTACGACACCTCCACATTCAACACACTTCAGCTCGATGATGTCCTTGCCTTCTTGATCCAGCAAGACAGTGAAGTAGTGGATGAGTTCCGGCAGCACGATGACTTGATGACGGTGATGGTGAAGTTATCTCCGCAGGGCTTCGCCTAAGCACTACGAAAATATGACCGAGGGTGTAAATGGTGGAGTGGGCGCCGCACACGGCTAAGCAATTTTCATGGTTATGTGTGGTGAACCCCTTCCACATATATGTAGGTGGGGGAGGAGGGAGCAGCCACGAGGCACCCCCAAGTAGGTTGAATCCTACTTGGGGTCCTTCCCAAGTGGCGCCCCCTACCATATTTGCTGGAGGGGGAAAGGAAAGGGGGGAGAGGGAAGGAAGGGGGAGGCTGAACCCCCCCCCCCAATTCTTTCTCCCACTTGGCCGGCTGCCATAGGGGGTGCGCCAACCCCTTGTGGGCTGGTGTGCTACCCTCTAATGGCCCAATAGGCCCATTACCCTCTCGAGGGTGTCTGGTACCCCCTCCGGTATTCCGATGACTACCCGGTACACTCCTACACACTTGCGATGTCCGAATACCATCATCCTATATATCAATCTTTACCTCCTGACCATTTCGGAGCTCCTCGTCATGTCCGTGATCTCATCCGGGACTCCGAACAACATTCGGTCACCAAATCATATAGCTCATATAACACTATATTGTCAACGAACGTTAAGCATGCGGACCCTACGGGTTCGAGAGCTATGTAGACATGACCGAGACACATCTCCGGTCAATAACCAACAGCGTAACCTGGATGCCCATATTGGCTCCTACATATCCTACAAAGATATTTATCGGTTGAACCTTATGACAACATATGTAATTCCCTTTGTCCATCAGTATGTTAATTGCCCGAGATTCGATCGTCGGTATCTTTATACCTAGTTCAATCTCGTTACCGGCAAGTCTCTTTACTCGTTCCGCAATACATCATGTTGCAACAAACTCCTTAGTCAATTTTCTTGCAAGGCTTCTTATGATGTGTATTACCTAGAGGGCCCAGAGATACCTCTCTGATACTCGGAGTGACAAATCCTAATCTCGATCTATGCCAACTCAACAAACACCTTCGGAGATACCTGTAGAGCATCTTTATGATCACCCAGTTCTGTTATGATGTTTGATAGCACACAAGGTATTCCTCTGATATCCGGGAGTTGCATAATCTCATAGTCGAAGGAATATGTATTTATCATTAAGAAAGCAATAGCAATAAACTGAACGATCAATATGCTAAGCTAACGGATGGGTCTTGTCCATCACATCATTCTCCTAATGATGTGATCCCATTATCAAATGACAACACATGTCTTTGGTTAGGAAACCTTAACCATCTTTGATCAACGAGCTAGTCTAGTAGAGGCTTACTAGGGGCACAATATTTGTTTATGTATTCACACATGTATTTAAGTTTCCGATGAATACAATTCTAGCATGAATAATAAAACTTTATCATAATAAGGAAATATAAAATAACAACTTTATTATTGCCTCTAGGGCATATTTCCTTCAGTCTCCCACTTGCACTAGAGTCAATAATCTTGATTACATTGTAATGAATCTAACACCCATGGAGTCTTGGTGTTGATCATGTTTTGCTCGCGGAAGAGGATTAGTCAACGGGTCTGCTACATTCAGATCCGTATGTATTTTTCAAATCTCTATGTCTCCATCCTTGACCTTTGCATGAATGGAGTTGAAGCATCTCTTGATGTGTTTGGTTCTCTTCTGATCCTAGATTCCTTCACCAAGGCAATTGATCCAGTGTTGTCACAAAAGATTTTCATTGGACACGATGCACTGGGTATTACACCCAGATCAGAATGAACTCCTTCATCCAGACTCCTTCATGTGTTGTTTCAGAAGCAGCTATGTACTCTTCTTCACACGTAGATCCCGCCACGACGCTCTGCTTGGAACTGCACCAACTGAGAGCTTCACCATTCAATATAAATACATATCCGGTTTGTGACTTAGAGTCATCTGGGTCAGTGTCGAAGCTAGCATCGACGTAACCATTTATGATGAGCTCTTCATCATCTCGATAAATGAGAAACACATCCTTGGTCCTTTTCAGGTACTTCAGGATGTTCTTGACCGCTGTCTAGTGAGCTGATGTCTACTACGCAACTTTATTCTTGTAGACTCGTGTTGGGCCTCCAAGCGCAGAGTTTTGTAGGACAGTAGCAATTTTCCCTCAAGTGGATGACCTAAGGTTTATCACATTATGACTTTTCTATGGAATTTTTGCAACAGCGGTAAACTTTCTGTTTTCAAACAGCAACATGTAGACTTGTAAAATAAGCATAGTAAAGGCTATCAATGCCACTTTTATTGAAATAAAAGATGCAAAACATTATTATAAATAACAGCAAGCAAATTCTAACAAAATAAATTGACGCTCCAAGCAAAACACATATCATGTGACGAATGAAAACATAGCTCCAAGTGAGGTTACCGATAATGTTGGAGACGAAAGAGGGGATGCCCTCCGGGGCATCCCCAAGCTTAGTTGCTTGGATCTTCCGTGAATATTACCTTGTGGTGCCTTGGGAATCCCCAAGCTTAGGGTCTTTTCACTCCTTATTCTCCTCATATCGACATCTCACCCAAAACTTGAAAACTTCATTCACACAAAACTTAATGGAACTTTGTGAGATAGGTTAGTATGATAAAGAGAAAACCATTTCACTTTGGTACTATCAAATACAAGATTCATAATTGTTTCCACACAATTCCTACTGTAGCATATCATTTTCACAATTTATATTGAGCAATATAAGCCATAGACACTAGAAAACAAGCAAACTATGCATTGAAAACAAAATCTGTCAAAAACAGAACAGTCTGTAGTAATCTGTACTCAAATCATACTTCTGCTACTCAACAAATTATGAAAAAATTAGGAACACGTGAGCAATTTGTATATTAAACTTCTGCAAAAAGAATCAACTGAAAAGCACTCTTCTGTTAAAAATAAGAATTATTTCCCTGAGCGCAAAAGTTTCTGTTTTTCAGCAAGATCAAATCAATTATCACCCAACATGACCCCAAAGGCTTCACTTGGCACTTTATTGAAACAAAAGTAATAAAACATGATCAATATAGTAGCATAATCATGTGAAAACACAAAAATAGTAGGTAAAAGTGTTGGGTTGTCTCCCAACAAGCACTTTTGTTTAATGTCTTTTAGCTAGGCATGATGATTTCAATGATGCTCACATAAAAGAAAAGAATTGAAACACAAAGAGAGCATCATGAATCACATGGCAAGCACATTTAAGCCTAACATACTTCCTATGCATAGGGATTTTGTGAGCAAACAACTTATGAGAACAATAATCAACTAGCATAGGAAGGCAAAACATGCATAACTTTAAAACTTTCAACATAATGAGAAGAAACTTGATATTATTGCGATATGTAAAAGCATAGTTTCATCCCTCATAATAATCTTCAGTAGCATCATGAAGAAATTCAACAATATAACCATCACATAAAGCATTCTTTTCATGACCCACAAGCATATAAATTTTACTACTCTCCACATAAGCAAATTTCTTCTCATCAATAGTAGTGGGAGCAAACTCAATAAAATAACTATCATGAGATTGAAAATTAAAATCATGATGAAAAATTTCATGGTTATCATAATTCTTTGTAGCATACATGTCATCACCATAATCACCATAGATAGGAACTTTGTTTTCATAGTCAATTGCAACCTCCTCCAAAATAGTGGATTCATCATTAAATAAAGTCATGTCCTCTCCAAATCCACTTTCATCAAGATAATCATCATAAATAGGAGGCATGCAATCATCATAATAAATTTCTCATAAAAACTTGGGGGACTAAAAATATCATATTCATCAAATATAGCATCCCCAAGCTTGTAGCTTTGCATATCATTAGCATCATGGATATTCAAAGAATTTATACTAACAACATTGCAATCATGCTCATCATTCAAATATTTTGTGCCAAACATTTTATTGACTTCTTCTTCTAACAATTGAGCACAATTTTCTGAACCATCATTTCCAAGAAAGATATTATAAAGATGATCAATAATGTGATGCAACCTCAATTCCATTTTTTTGTAGTTTTTCTTTTTTATAAACCAAACTAGCGATAAACAAGAAACTAAAGGATTCAATTGCAAGATCTAAATATATACCTTCAAGCACTCACCTCCCCGGCAACGGCGCTAGAAAAGAGCTCGATGTCTACTACGCAACTTTATTCTTGTAGACTCGTGTTGGGCCTCCAAGCGCTTAGTTTTGTAGGGCAGTAGCAATTTTCCCTCAAGTGGATGACCTAAGGTTTATCAATCCGTGAGAGGTGTAGGATGAACATGGTCTCTCTCAAACGAGCCTGCAACCAAATACAAGAAATCGCTTCTGTCCCCAACACACCCAATACAATGGTAAATTGTATAGGTGCACTAGTTCGGCAAAGAGATGGTGATAAAAGTGTAATATGGATGGTAGAAATATATTTTTATAATCTGAATAAATAAAAAAGCAAGGTAACAAATAGTAAACGGGCACAAAAATGGTATTGCAATGCTTGAAAATGAGGCCTAGGGTACATACTTTCACTAGTGCAATCTCTCAATAGTGCTAATATAATTGGATCATATAACCACCCCTCAAAGTGCGATGAAGAATCACTCCAAAGTTCCTATCTAGTAGAGAACATAAGAATAAATTGTTTGTAGGGTACGAAACCACCTCAAAGCTATTCTTTCTGTTCGATCTATTCAAGAGTTCGTACTAAAATAACACAAAGCTATTCTTTCTGTTTGATCTATCCTAGAGTTCGTACTAAAATAAAACCAAAGCAAATTTATATTCATAATACTCAATCCAACACAAAGAACTTTAAAGAGTGCCCGAAGATTTCTACCGGAGAAACAAAGACAAGAACGTGCATCAACCCCTATGCATAGATTACCCCAATGTCACCTCAGGAATCTGCGAGTTGAGTGCCAAAACATAAATCAAGTGAATCAATATGATACCCCATTGCAAGACATATATCAAGTGCTCTCAAATCCATAAAAGTATTCAATCCGTTAAAACAAAATCTCAAAGGGAAAACTCAATTCATCACAACAAGATAGAGAGGGGAAAACACCATATGACCCAACTATATTAACAAAGCCCGCGATACATCAAGATCGTGACATCTCAAGAACACGAGAGAGAGAGAGAGATTAAACACATAGCTACTGGTACAAACCCTCAGCTCCGAGGGTTTACTACTCCCTCCCTCATCATGGTGGCCGCCGGGATGATGAAGATGGCCACCGGAGATGATTCCCCCCTCCGACAGGGTGTCGGAACAGGGTCTAGATTGGTTTTCGGTGGCTACAGAGGCTTGCGGCGACGAAACTTCTGATCTAGGTTAACGTCTGATGGTTTCTCTATTTATAGGATTTTTTGGCGTTGGTTTCACGCTAAGATGGGCCTCGAGGTGAGCACAACCCACTAGGGCACGAACAAGGGCCCAGGCGCGCCCCAGTGTCTTGTGCCCTACTCCTTCACCTTCTGGTCCTTCCCCGAAGCTTCGGGGGTCTCTATTGTTCCAAAAAAAATTGTCAAATAGTTTCAGCTCATTTGGAGAATTTCCATTTCTGCACAAAAATCAACACCACGGTAGTTCTGCTGAAAACAGCATCAGTCCGGGTTAGTTCCATGCAAATCATACCAAAACATATAAAATTGGTGTAAACATGGCATGAATACTTCATAAATTATAGATACGTTGGAGACGTATCATGAGCCACTCCTGGATTACTTTCGTACCTCCCTGCCAAACTTATGGCAAGGCACACATCAGGTCTGGTACATGTCATAGCATACATGATAGAACCTATGGCTGAGGCATAGGGAATGGCTTTCATTTTCTCTCTATCTTCTGCAGTGGTCGGGCTTTGAATCTGACTCAATTTCACACCTTGTAACATAGGCAAGAACCCTTTCTTTGACGGATCCATTTTGAACTTTTTCAAAACTTTATCAAGGTTTGTGCTTTGTGAAAGTCCTATTAAGCATCTCGATCTATCCCTATAGATCTTGATGCCCAATATATAAGCAGCTTCACCGAGGTCTTTCATTGACAAATTCTTATTCAAGTATACTTTTATGCTATCCAGAAATTCTATATCATTTCCAATCAACAATATGTCATCCACATATAATATCAGAAATGCTACAGAGCTCCCAGTCAGTTTCTTGTAAATACAGGCTTCAGCATAAGTCTGTATAAAACCATATGCTTTGATTACATCATCAAAGGTTATATTCCAACTCCGAGATGCTTGCACTAGTCCATAGTTGGATCGATGGAGCTTGCACACTTTGTTAGGACCTTTAGGATCGACAAAAGCTTCTGGTTGCGTCATATACAACTCTTCTTTAAGAAATCCATTAAGGAATGCAGTTTTGACGTCCATTTGCCAGATTTCATAATTATAAAATGCGGCAATTGCTAACATGATTCAGATTGACTTAAGCATCGCTACAGGTGAGAAGGTCTCATTGTAGTCAACCCCTTGAACTTGTCGAAAACCTTTTGGGACAAGTCGAGCTTTGTAGATGGTGACATTACCATCAACGTCTATCTTCTTGAAGATCGATTTATTCTCAATGGCTTGCCGATCATCGGGCAACTCCACCAAAGTCCACATTTTGATCTCATACATGGATCCTATCTCAGATTTCATGGCCTCAAGCCATTTATCGGAATCTGGGCTCATCATAGCTTCTTCATAGTTCGTAGGTTGGCCATGGTCTAATAACATGATTTCCAGGACAGGATTACCATACCACTCTGGTGCGGAACGTGCTCTGTTGAACCTACGAGGTCAAGTAGTAACTTGATCCGAAGTTTCATGATGATCATCATTAGCTTCCTCTCTAGTTGGTGTAGGCATCACAGGAACAGATTTCTCTGATGTGCTACTTTCCAATTCGAGAGAAGGTACAATTACCCCATCAAATTCTACTTTCCTCCCACTCACTTCTTTCGAGAGAAACTCCTTCTCTAGAAAGGTTCCATTCATGGCAACAAAGGTCTTGCCTTTGGATCTGTGGTAGGAGGTGCACCCAATTGTTTCCTTAGGGTAACCTATGAAGACACACTTCTCCGATTTGGGTTCGAGCTTATCAGGCTGAAGCCTTTTGACATAAGTGTCGCAACCCCAAACTTTAGGAAATGACAGCTTAGGTTTCTTGCCAAACCATAGTTCATACGGTGTCATCTCAACGGATTTAGACAGTGCCCTATTTAACGTGAATGCAGCTGTCTCTAATGCATAACCCCAAAACGATAGTGGTAAATCGGTAAGAGACATCATAGATCGCACCATATCTAATAAAGTACGGTGACATTCGAACACACCATTACGCTGTGGTGTTCCAGGTGGTGTGAGTTGTGAAACAATTCCACGATCAGATTGTAGAAACTTTATTTTCTTGTTACGATGATTCTCCACTTCACTCTGAAATTATTTGAACTTTTCAAATGTTCCAGACTTGTGTTTCATCAAGTAGATATATGTGACGCCCCCGATTCAATCGTACACTAATCATGCACGCAAACGTGTACGATAAAGATCAGGGACTCACGGGAAGATATCACAACACAACTCTAAAACATAAATAAGTCATACAAGCATCATAATACAAGCCAGGGGCCTCGAGGGCTCGAATACTAGTGCTCGATCATAGACAAGTCAGCGGAAGCAACAATATCTGAGTACAGACATAAGTTAAACAAGTTTGCCTTAAGAAGGCTAGCACAAACTGGGATACAGATCGAAAGAGGCGCAGGCCTCCTGCCTGGGATCCTCCTAACTACTCCTAGTCGTCGTCAGCGGGCTGCACGTAGTAGTAGGCACCTCCGGTGTAGTAGGAGTCATCGTCGACGGTGGCGTCTGGCTCCTGGGCTCCAGCATCTGGTTACGACAACCAGGTAGAAAGGAAAGGGGGAAAAGAGGGAGAAAAGCAACCGTGAGTACTCATCCAAAGTACTCGCAAGCTACACTACATATGCATGGGTATATGTGTAAAGAGCCATATCGGTGGACTGAACTGCAGAATGCCAGAATAAGAGGGGGATAGCTAATCCTGTCGAAGACTACGCTTCTGGCCACCTCCATCTTGCGGCATGTAGGAGAGAGTAGATGGTAAGTTCACCAAGTAGCATCGTATAGCATAATCCTACCCGGCGATCCCCTCCTCGTCGCCCTGTTAGAGAGCGATCATCGGGTTATATCTGGCACTTGGAAGGGTGTGTTTTATTAAGTATCCAGTTCTAGTTGTCATAAGGTCAAGGTACAACTCTGGGTCGTCCTTTTACCGAGGGACACGGCTATTCGAATAGATAAACTTCCCTGCAGGGATGCACCACATAACCCAACATGCTCGATCCCATTTGGCCGGACACACTTTTCTGGGTCATGCCCGGCCGCGGAAGATCAACACGTCGCAGCCCTACCTAGGCACAACAGAGAGGTCAGCACGCCGGTCTAATCCTAAGAGCACAGGGGTCTGGGCCCATCTCCCATTGCACACCTGCACGTTGCGTGGGCGGCCGGAAGCAGACCTAGCAACCTCCATTACAAAGGAAGTCACGTTATGCGGTCCAATCTGGCGCGCGCCGCTCAGTCGCTGACGCCACGAAGGCTTCGGCTGATACCACGATGTCGAGTGCCCATATCTTTCCCACGTAGTTGGTTAGTGCGTATAGACCAAATGGCCAGACTCAGATCAAATACCAAGAACTCGTTAAGCGTGTTATTTTGAAGTAACCGTGGATGCCGACTAGGGCCAGGCCCACCTCTCACCTAGATAGTCTCAACCTGCCCTGTCGCTCCGCCACAAAGATCCACACAGAGGGCCATTGGGACAAAGGTCCTTTCAGCCCCCAATCCGTGAATCACTCGTGGGTGCTTCACGAGCCGACCCGACTTTAGTCACCACATGTATCATGTATAAAGTATATAGTATAAACCCGTGATCACCTCCCGAGTGATCACGGCCCGATAGTATAGCACAGCAGACGGACAAGAATGTAGGGCCACTGATGGAAAACTAGCATCCTATACTAAGCATGTAGGATTGCAGGTAAAGGTAACAACAGTAGTGGCAAAGACAGGCTATGCAGCATAATAGGATTAACTGAAAGCAGTAACATGCTACACTACTCTAATGCAAGAGTATAGAGAAGAATAAGCGATATCTGGTGATCAGGGGGGCTTGGCTGGTTGCTCTGGCAAGAAAGAGGGGTCGTCAACAGCGTAGTCGGTCGGGGCACCAGCAGCGGCGTCGGTCTCGTAGTCTACCGGAGAGAAGAGGGGGAAGAAACAATGAATACAATGCAAAAAGATGCATAACGATGCATGACAAAGCAAACAGTGGTGTTAGGTGTGCCCTAACGCGGTAAGAGGTGATACCGGCGAAGGGGGGAAACATCCGGGAAAGTATCCCCGATGTTTTGCGTTTTCGGACAGATGAACCGGAGGGGGAAAGTTGCGAGTTCGGATATGTTAGGGATGTGTGGCGGACGAACGGGCTGCGTATTCGGATTCGACTCGTCGTTCTAAGCAACTTTCATGCGTATTCGGGTTTATTTTATATTTATTTTAAAAGATTTAAATCACTTTTTAGCATTTATTTAATTATTTTAATCCAACATTATCCAGAACAGTGCACGCTGACATCAGCATGACGTCAGCAGTCAACAGGGGTGTTGACTGGTCAAACTGACGTGTGGGTCCTGTTCGTCATTGACTAGACTAACTAATCATGATTAATTAGTTTAATTAGTCGTTTAGTTTAATTAATCAAAATTAATTAAGTTAATTATTTCTTTAACTAATTAATTAATTAACTAATTAAATTATTATTCATTTATTTTATTATTATTATTATTTTCAATTTCCATTTTTTAAACGTTCTGTGGGCTGGGCCCCACATGTCTGTGACCCAGAGGGGCCTTACCGGACGTTGGGTACGGGCAAACGGGTGCGGCCAGCAGGGGCGCACCCGACTAGGCGCTGCGGGCGCCCGACCCGTATGTGGGCCGAGCGGGCGACGACGCGTCGCCGGAGGTGGCCGCAGCCACAGCGGAGCGAGCGGCACAGTGAGCGGGGGGGGGGGGGAGCCAGGCGCGCGCCGGGGCGCCGTTCAGGCACAGCGCGGGGAGGAGGAGGAGAGGACGGGGCCGGTCAGCGCGTGGAGGCGTGCGGGGCTGCAGTAGCAGCAGCAAGCACCGGGGGGGAGACGAGCACGGGCTACGGCAACGAGCGGCACGGCCACAGGAGCAGAGAGGAATGGAGGGGAAAGAGGAGGCCGAGTGCCTCACCGGGGGCGTAGGGCACGGGGCAACGGGGGTCGAGGAGGGGGACGGGGACGATGTCGATGTGGTGACGAGGAGGCAGTCCGGCGGGGAGGAGGAGGCAGTCCGGCAAGGTGGCCGTCGACGAGGCAGGCCACGGCGGTGGCGTTCCGGGCGGCGGCTGCGGTTCGATCCCCCGATCCAATCCGGGGGGGCGCAAAGGAGGGAAGAGGGGAGGCGACGGCAGCAGTGCGGCGCCGGCGACGGGCGCCCTCGTCGAGGTCGCGGGGCGGCGCGGGATCGGGGCGATCCCGATCCAGATCGTGGGGGGGGGGAGGGGTGAGTGGGGGCGAGGGGAGTGGGGAGTGGGGCGACTGGGGAGGGACCGCTAGGGTTCGATCGCCCCAGGGGTGATGTAGGCGCCGGCTGGGCCGACCTGTTTGGCACCGAGGCCATCTGGGCCATGGCCCAGCGGGGGGGGGGGGGGTCTCCTTTTTTCTGGTTAGTTTTAGTTTTGGTTCTTTTATTTATTTTTGTTATTTCCTTTTCTGTTTATATTTTAGGATCTAATTATTTTAGTTTTGAAAAAAAAATCCTTAGCACCTAGATTAGCATATCAAGTTAGACCAGTGCCTTAGAAAATATTATATTAACTATAAAAGGTATTTACTTAATTGTTTTACCTACCGTTTTAATTATTTTAGAGCCTTTAAACATTTTATAAAAGTGAGGTTTCTACACCATAATTACCCTTGCATTCTTTGGCACAACTCGAAGATTTTAGTTTGAAAGTTTGAAAACTTTTACCGTTTGATTTGATTTTGAACTTGAATTTGAATCAGTTTCGAACTAACGCAAGATTAGCAACAGTAACCGAGGTGAGGTGGCATCATTAGTAGATGGTTACTGTAGCTTGATTATCCGGGCGTCACAATATACCCATACCTACTCAAATCATATGTGAAGGTCAGAAAATAACGATATCCGCCGCGTGCCTCAACACTCATCAGACCGCATACATCAGTATGTATTATTTCCAATAAGACTAGCTTGTTCCATTGTTCCGGAGAATGGAGTTTTAATCATCTTGCCCATGAGGCATGGTTTGCAAGTATCAAACAATTCATAATCAAGTGATTCCAAAAGTCCATCTGCATGGAGTTTCTTCATGCGCTTTACACCAGTATGACCTAAACGGCAGTGCCACAAATATGTAGCACTATCATCAACTTTGCATCTTTTGGCATCAATATTATGAATATGTGTATCACTATGATCGAGATTCAACAAGAATATACCGTTCATCAAGGGTGCATGATCATAAAAAATACTACTCATATAAATAGAACAACCATTATTCTCCGATTTAAATGAATAACCGTCTCACAATAAACAAGATACAGATATAATGTCCATGCTCAACGCTGTCACCAAATAACAATTATTCAGGTCTAAAACTAAACCCGTAGGTAGACGTAGAGGAAGTGTGACGACAGCGATCACAACGACCTTGGAACCATTCCTGACGCGCATCGTCACCTCGTCCTTAGCCAATCTTCATTTAATCTGTAGCTCCTGTTTCGAGTTACAAATATGAGCAACCGAACCAGTATCAAATACCCAGGTGCTACTATGAGCATTAGTAAGGTACACATCAATAACATATATATATATATCAAATATACCTTTGTTCACTTTGCAATCCTTCTCATCCGCCAAGTATTTGGGCAGTTTCACTTCCAGTGACCAGTCCCTTTGTAGTTGAAGCACTCAGTTTCAGGCTTGGGTCCAGCTTTGGGTTTTTTCCAGGAGTGGCAACTTGCTTGCCATTCTTCTTGAAGTTCCCTTTCTTTCCCTTGCCCTTTTCCTTGAAACTAGTGGTCTTCTTAACCATCAATACTTGATGCTCCTTCTTGATTTCTACCTCTGCGGCCTTAAGCATTGCGAAGAGCCCATGAATCGTTTTCTTCATCCCTTGCATATTATAGTTCATCATGAAGCCTTTGTAGCTTGCTGGCAGTGATTGAAGAACTCTGTCAATAACACTATCAACTGGAAGATCAACTCCCCGCCGAGTCAAGTGGTTATGATACCCAGACATTTTGAGTATGTGTTCACTGACAGAACTGTTCTCCTCCATCTTGCAGCTATAGAACTTGTTGGAGACTTCATATCTCTCAACCCGGGCATTTTCTTGAAATATTAACTTCAACTCTTGTAACTTCTCATATGCTCCATGACGTTCAAAACATCTTTGAAGTCCCGGTTCTAAGTCGTAAAGCATGGCACACTGAACTATTGAGTAGTCATCAGATCGAGCTTGCTAGACGTTCTTAACATCTGCTTCAGCTCCTGCAGCAGGTCTATCACCCAGCAGTGCATCAAGGACATAATTCTTCTGTGCAACAATGAGGATAATCCTCAAGTTACGGACCCAGTCTGTGTTGTTGCTACCATTTTTTTTCAACTTAGCTTTCTCTAGGAATGCATGAGAATTCAGGGGAACGGTAGCTTGGGCCATTGACCTACAACATAGATATGCAAAACTATAACACTAAGTTCATGATAAATTAAGTTCAATTAATCAAATTACTAATGAACCCCCACTCAAATAAACACCCCTCAAGTTTATCTAAGTGATACATGATCCAAATCAACTAACTCATGTCCGATCATCACGTGAGATGGGGTAGTCATCAATGGTGAACATCTCTATGTTGATCATATCTACTATATAACTCACATTCGACCTTTTGGTCTCCAGTGTTCCGAGACCATGTCTGTACATGCTAGGCTCGTCAAGTTTAACCCAAGTATTTTGGATGTGCAAAACTGTCTTACACCCGTTGTATGTGAACGTAGAGTCTATCACACCCGATCATCACGTGGTGCTTCAAAATAACGAACTTTGGCAACGGTGCATACTCGGGGAGAACACTTTTACCTTGAAATTTAGTGAGGGAGTTATCTTATAATGCTACAACCGTTCTAAGCAAAATAAGATGCATAAAGGATAAACATCACATGCAATCAAAATATGTGACAGTATATGGCCATCATCATCTTGTGCTTTTGATCTCCATCTCCAAAGCATCGTCATGATCTCCATCATCACCGGCTCGATACCTTGATCTCCATCATTGCGTCGGGGTCGTCTCGCCAACTATTGCTTCAACAACTATTGCTAACGCATAGCGATAAAGTAAAGCAATTACATGGCGCTTGCAATTCATACAATAAAGGGACAACCCTAAGGCTCCTGTCGGTTGTAGATATTACAAAACATGATCATCTCATACATCAACATATATCACATCACGTCTTGACCATATCACATCACAACATGCCTTGCAAAAACAATTTAGATGTCCTCTACTTTGTTGTTCCAAGTTTTACGTGGCTGCTACGGGCTTCTATCAAGAACCGTTCTTAACTATGCAAAAACCACAATGGTGATTCATCATGTTTGCCGTTTTAACCTTATTCAAGGACTGGTCGTAGTCAAATTTGATTCAACTAAAGTAGGAGAAACATACACCCGCCAGCCACCTTTTATGCAAAACTAGTTGCATGTCGGTGGGTGGAACCAGTCTCATGTGCATGGACATGTAAGGTTGGTCCAGGCGCTTCATCCCACAATACCGCCGAATCAAAATAAGACGTTGGTGGTAAGTAGTATGACTGTCACCGTTGAGGGAGTCCTGGATTAACGGGTCCTCGGGCGTCCGACCTATTGGACATGGGCCGGACTGATGGGCCATGAAGATACAAGACAGAAGACTCTCTCCCGTGTCCGGATAGGACTCTCCTTGGTGTGGATGGCAAGCTTGGCGTTCAGATATGAAGATTCCTTTCTCTGTAACCGACTTTGTACAACCCTAGTCCCCTCCGGTGTCTATATAAACCGGAGGGGGTTAGTCCGTAGAGGCAGTCATAATCATAATCATACATGCTAGACTTCTAGGGTTTTAGCCATTACGATCTCGTGGTAGATCAACTCTTGTAATACTCATATTCATCAAGATCAATCAAGCAGGAAGTAGGGTATTACCTCCATAGAGAGGGCCCGAACCTGGGTAAACATAGTGTCCCCTGTCTCCTGTTACCATCAACCTTAGACGCACAGTTCGGGACCCCCTACCCGAGATCCGCTAGTTTTGACACCGACATTGGTGCTTTCATTGAGAGTTCCGCTGCATCGTCGCTAGAACGTTCGATGGCTCCATCAATCATCTACAACAAGGCTGCCATGGGGGAGGTTTTCCTCCCCGGCCAAATCTTTGTGTTCGGCGGCTTCAAACTGTGGGCCAACTCGCTTGGCCATCTAGAGCAGATCGACAGCTACGCCCCAGGTCACCAGATTAGTTTTGGAAATCTGGACTATGTCGCTGATATCCGAGGAGACTTGATCTTCCAAGGATTCGCGCCCCCAACCTCCACTCTGGCCTTAGATCCGGAGCGTATCGCCAGGTCCGAAGACGAGCTCCCTGAGTTCGCCGGACTGTCGGCGGCCACTAGGCCCATTGTGGGAGAGTGATACGTCTCCAACGTATCTATAATTTTTTATTGTTCCATGCTATTATATTATCTGTTTTGGATGTTTAATGTGCTTTATTATGCACTTTTATATTATTTTTAGGACTAACCTATTGACCGAAGGCCCAGTGCAAATTGCTATTTTTTGCCTATTTCAGTGTTTCGCAGAAAAGGAATATCAAAAAGAATCCAAACAGAATGAAACCTTCGCGAGGATCTTTTTGGAACAAACACAATCCAGGAGACTTGGAGTGGACGTCAAGGAAGCAACGAGGCAGCCACGAGGTAGGGAGGCGCGCCCCCTACCCTCGTGGGCCCCTCGTGGCTCCACCGACCTACTTCTTTCGCCTATATAGTCATATACCCTGAAAACATCCAGGAGCACCACGAAACCCTATTTCCACTGCCGCAACCTTCTGTACCCATGAGATCCCATCTTAGGGCCTTTTCCGGCGCTCCGCCGGAGGGGGAATCGATCAGGGAGGGCTTCTACATCAACACCATGGCCTCTCCGATGATGCGTGAGTAGTTTACCACAGACATTCGGGTCCATAGTTATTAGCTAGATGGCTTCTTCTCTCTCTTTGTATCACAATACAAAGTTCTCCTCGATTCTCTTAGAGATCTATTCGATGTAATTCTTTTTGCGGTGTGTTTGTCGAGATCCGATGAATTGTGGGTTTATGATCAAGATTATCTATGAACAATATTTGATTCTTCTCTGAATTCTTATATGCATGATTTAATATCTTTGCAAGTCTCTTTGAATTATCAGTTTGGTTTGGCCTACTAGATTGATCTTTCTTGCAATGGGAGAAGTGCTTAGCTTTGGGTTCAATCTTGCGGTGTCCTTTCCCAGTGAAAGCAGGGGCAGCAAGGCACGTATTGTATTGTTGCCATCGAGGATAAAAAGATGGGGTTTATATCATATTGCTTGAGTTTATCCCTCTACATCACGTCATCTTGCCTAATGCGTTACTCTGTTCTTATGAACTTAATACTCTAGATGCATGCTGGATAGGGGTCGATGTGTGGAGTAATAGTAGTAGATGCAGAATCGTTTCGGTCTACTTGTCACGGACGTGATGCCTATATACATGATCATGCCTAGATATTCTCATAACTATGCGCTTTTCTATCAATTGCTCGACAGTAATTTGTTCCCTCACCGTAGATTATGCTATCTTGAGAGAAGCCACTAGTGAAACCTATGGCCCCCGGGTCTATTTTCCATCATATTAATCTCTCGCTAACGTGCTATTTCTATCGCCGTTTATTTTGCAATCTTTACTTTTCAGTCTATACAACAAAAATACCAAAAATATTTATCTTATTATCTTTATCAGATCTCACTTTTGCAAGTGGCCGTGAAGGGATTGACAAGCCCTGTATCGCGTTGGTTGCAAGGTTCTTGATTGTTTGTGCAGGTACGAGGGACTTGCGTGTAGTCTCCTACTAGATTGATACCTTGGTTCTCAAAAACTGAGGGAAATACTTACGCTACTTTGCTGCATCACCGTTTCCTCTTCAAGGGAAAACCAACGCATGCTCAAGAGGTAGCAAGAAGGATTTCTGGCGCCGTTGCCGGGGAGATCTATGCACAAGTCAAGATATACCAAGTACCCATCACAAACTCTTCTCCCTTGCATTACATTATTTGCCATTTGCCTCTCGTTTTCCTCTCCCCCACTTCACCTTTGCCGTTTTATTCGCCCTCTTTTTCCGTCCGTCTCTTTTCGCTTGCTTCTTGTGTGTCCGTGTGTTAGATCGTTTGTTTCGTCGTCATAGCTAGTCCTTCTATCATTGTTAGTACTCTCGATCATGAAGTTCTTAATTTTAAACAAAGGGAGGGAGAAAATCTAAAAGATGCCGGGCATAGAATTTGCAATGCTCAGAATAGATCTACTAGGAAGCAATCTACTACCTTTATTCTTTGCAATTTTTATGTAGGCATCACTCCTTGGAACAGATATATTCTTGATACCATTACCGGAGGGAATTTCTTGGGTAGCCATACTTTTGATTCTTATAATGCTATGTTAGATTTTTTTGGCCCACCACCTCTTTTGGTTAATGGAACTATTTTAACTTTGGAACATGTGATGCAAAGGCTTGAAATTATTGAAAATAAATTTTCTACTATAGAGTTGATTGAAAATTTGGATAAAAAGATCCACAACCAAATTACCCAATATGGATCTAAGGTAGGAGTTGCTCTTAATTTTTTTAAAGAAAAGGAACCCATAGTTAACGAAAAGATAGATCAAGATTCCACAAGAATTTATAAACCTGAGGATATTATTACCAACTTAGGGTCTGCCTTTTCTTCCATGAAAAGTACCCCAAATCCTCCTACTACTAAAGTTTCCAAGTTATGTATGTGCCTAAAAATAAAGGTGAATCTTCTAGTAAGGAAAATGCGGATCTCAAATCAATAAGTGTTCACCACAACTTTTTCGCTATCATTATGGAACCTTTTGCTACAAATGAATTTCTTGATTTCTTGCCTAGGAGTTTGATCATTAATAAAAAGAAGGAAACTCCTAAAGGTTATAAGTGTTCTATTGAAGAATTGCCAACCAAAGATGGTAATACCTAGATCTATTCTTGCTTTTATGTCTAGCTAGGGGCGTTAAACGATAGCGCTTGTTGGGAGGCAACACAATTTTAATTTTGTTTCTGTTTAGTTATAAATAATTCATCTAGCTTCTGTTTAGATGTGTTTTTATGTTTTAATTAGTGTTTGTGCCAAGTAGAACCTTTGAGAAGACTTGGGTGAAGTCTTTACGATCTTGCTGTAAAAAATAGAAACTTTAGCGCTCACGAGATTAGCTGCTATGTTTTACTGGAGAGTTCTTTTAGATTGATTCTTTTTGAAGATGATTAATAGACAAATTTCTCATGTCCACCAATTTATTTCAGAATTTTTGGAGTTATAGAAGTATACGTTTGATACAGATTACTACAGACTGTTCTGTTTTTGACAGATTCTGTTTTTCGTGTGTTGTTAGCTTATTTTGATGAATCTATGGCTAGTATCGGGGGGTATGAACCATAGAGAAGTTGGAATACAGTAGGTTTAACACAAATATAAATAAAGAATGAGTTAATTACAGTGCCTTATAGTGGTGATTAGTTTTCTTATACTAAAGGAGCTCATGAGATTTTCTGTTGAGTTTTGTGTTGTGAAGTTTTCAAGTTTTGGGTAAAGATTTGATGGATTTTGGAATAAGGAGTGGCAAGAGCCTAAGCTTGTGTATGCCCCGGAAGGCATCCCCTCTTTCGTCTTCGTCTATCGGTAACTTTACTCGAGGCTATATTTTTATTCACCACATGATATGTGTTTTGCTTGGAGCGTCTTGTATGATTTGAGTCTTTGCTTTTTAGTTTGCCACAATCATCCTTGCTGTACACACCTTTTGGAGAGACACACATGAATTGGAATTTATTAGAATACTCTATGTGTTTCACTTATATCTTTTGAGCTAGATAATTTTGCTCTAGTGCTTCACTTATATCTTTTTAGAGCACGGTGGTGGTTTTATTTTATAGAAATTATTGATCTCTCATGCTTCACTTATATTATTTTGAGAGTCCTATAAAACAGCATGGTAATTTGCTTTGGCTATGAAATTAGTCCTAATATGATAAGCATCCAAGATGGGTATAATAAAAACTATCATATAAAGTGCATTGAATACTATGAGAAGTTTGATACTTGATGATTGTTTTGAGATATGAAGATGGTTATATTAGAGTCATGCTAGTTGAGTAGTTGTGAATTTGAGAAATACTTGTGTTAAAGTTTGTGATTCCTGTAGCATGCACGTATGATGAACTGTTATGTGATGAAGCCGGAACATCATATATTTATTGATTCACTTCCTTATGAGTGGCAGTCGGGGATGAGCGATGGTCTTTTCCTGCCAATCTATCCCCCTAGGAGCATGTGAGTAGTACTTCGTTTCGATAACTAATAGATTTTTGCAATAAGTGTGTGAGTTCTTTATGACTAATGTTGAGTCCATGGATTATAGGCACTCTCACCCTTCCACCATTGCTAGCTTATCTAATACTGCGCACCTTTCGCCGGTATCATACACCCACCATATACCTTCCTCAAAACAGCCACCATACCTACCTATTATGGCATTTCCATAGCAATTCCGAGATATATTGCCATGCAACTTTCCACCGTTCTGTTTATTATGACACGCTCCATCATTGTCATATTGCTTTGCATGATCATGTAGTTGACATCATATTTTTGGCAAAACCACCTTTATAATTCTTTCATACATGTCACTCTTGATTCATTGCATATCCCGGTACACCGCCAGAGGCATTCACATAGAGTCATATTTTGTTCTAAGTATTGAGTTGTAATTCTTGAGTTGTAAGTAAATAAAGGCATGATGATCATCATTATTAGAGCATTGTCCCAAGTGAGAAAAGGATGATGGAGACTATGATTCCCCAACAAGTCGGGATGAGACTCCGGACAAAAAGAAAAGAAAGAAAAAAAAGAGGCCAAAAAAAGAGAAAAAGGCCCAAACAAAAAAAGAGAGAAAAAGGGAGAAGGGACAATGTTACTATCCTTTTACCACACTTGTGCTTCAAAGTAGCACCGTGATCTTCATGACAGAGAGTATCCTATGTTTTCACTATCATATACTAGTGGGAATCTTTCATTATAGAACTTGACTTGTATATTCCAATGATGGGCTTCCTCAAAATGCCCTAGGTCTTCGTGAGCAAGCGAGTTGGATGCACACCCACTTAGTTTCTTTTGTTGAGATTTCATACACTTATAGCTCTAGTGCATCCGTTGCATGGCAACCCCTAATCACTCACATTGATATCTACTGATGGACATCTCCATAGCCCGTTGATACGCCTAGTTGATGTGAGACTATCTTCTCCTTTTTGTCTTCTCTACAACCACCATTCTATTCCACATAAAGTGCTATGTCCATGGCTCATTCTCATGTATTGCGTGAAAATTGAAAAAGTTTGAGAACATCAAAAGTATGAAACAATTGCTTGGCTTGTCATCGGGGTTGTGCATGATTTAAATATTTTGTGTGATGAAGATAGAGCATAGCCAGACTATATGATTTTGTAGGGATAACTTTCTTTTGCCATGTTATTTTGAGAAGACATGATTGCTTTGTTAGTATGCTTGAAGTATTATTATTTTTATGTCAATATTAAACTTTTGTCTTGAATCTTTCAGATCTGAACATTCATGCCACAATAAAGAAATTACATTGAGAATTATGCTAGGTAGCACTCCACATCAAAAATTCTGTTTTTATCATTTACCTACTCGAGGACGAGCAGGAATTATGCTTGGGGATGCTTGATACGTCTCCAACGTATCTATATTTTCTTTATTGTTCCATCCTATTATATTATCTGTTTTGGATGTTTAATGGGCTTTATTATGCACTTCTATATTATTTTTGGGACTAACCTATTAACTGAAGGCCCAGTGCAAATTGCTGTTTTTGCCTATTTCAGTGTTTCGCAGAAAAGGAATATCAAGCAGAATCCAAATGGAATGAAACCTTCGCGAGGATCGTTTTTGGAAAAAACGCAATCCAGGAGACTTGGAGTGGACGTCAAGGAAGCAACGAGGCGACCACGAGGTAGGGAGGCGCGCCCACGGGGGTAGGCACGCCCCCCACCCTCGTGGGCCCCTCGTGGCTCCACCGACCTACTTCTTTCGCCTATATATACTCATATACCCTGAAAACATCCAGGAGCACCACAGAACCCTATTTCCACCACCGCAACCTTCTATACCCGTGAGATCCCATCTTGGGGCCTTTTCCAGCGCTCCGCCGGAGGGGGAATCGATCACGGAGTCCTTCTACATCAACACCATGGCCTCTCCGATGATGCGTGAGTAGTTTACCACAGACCTTCGGGTCCATAGTTATTAGCTAGATGGCTTCTTCTCTCTCTTTGGATCACAATACAAAGTTCTGCTCGATTCTCTTGGAGATCTATTCGATATAATTCTTTTTGCGGTCTCTTTGTCGAGATCCGATGAATTGTGGGTTTATGATCAAGATTATCTATGAACAATATTTGATTCTTCTCTGGATTCTTATATGCATGATTTAATATCTTTGCAAGTCTCTTCGAACTATCAGTTTGGTTTGGCCTACTAGATTGATCTTTCTTGCAATGGGAGAAGTGCTTAGCTTTGGGTTCAATCTTGCGGTGTCCTTTCCCAGTGAAAGCAGGGGCAGCAAGGCACGTATTGTATTGTTGCCATCGAGGATAAAAAGATTGGGTTTATATCATATTGCTTGAGTTTATCCCTCTACATCATGTCATCTTGCCTAATGCGTGACTCTATTCTTATGAACTTAATACTCTAGATGCATGCTGGATAGCGGTCGATGTGTGGAGTAATAGTAGTAGATGCAGAATCGTTTCGGTCTACTTGTCACGGACGTGATGCCTATATACATGATCGTGCCTAGATATTCTCATAACTATGCGCTTTTCTATCAATTGCTCGACAGTAATTTGTTCACCCACCGTAGATTATGCTATCTTGAGAGAAGCCACTAGTGAAACCTATGGCCCCCGGGTCTATTTTCCATCATATTAATCTCTTGCCAACGTGCTATTTCTGTCGCCGTTTATTTTGCAATCTTTACTTTTCAATCTATACAACAAAAATACCGAAAATATTTATCTTATTATCTTTATCAGATCTCACTTTTGCAAGTGGCCGTGAAGGGAATGACAACCCCTTTATCGCGTTGGTTGCAAGGTTCTTGATTGTTTGTGCAGGTACGAGGGACTTGCGTGTAGTCTCCTACTGGATTGATACCTTGGTTCTCAAAAACTGAGGGAAATACTTACGCTACTTTGCTGCATCGTCGTTTCCTCTTCAAGGGAAAACCAACGCATGCTCAAGAGGTAGCAAGAAGGATTTTTGGCGCTGTTGCCGGGGAGATCTATGCACAAGTCAAGACATACCAAGTACCCATCACAAACTCTTCTCCCTTGCATTACATTATTTGCCATTTGCCTCTCGTTTTCCTCTCCCCCACTTCACCTTTGCCGTTTTATTCGCCCTCTTTTTCGTCCGTCTCTTTTCGCTTGCTTCTTGTGTGCCCGTGTGTTAGATCGTTTGTTTTGTCGTCATGGCTAGTCCTTCTATCATTGTTAGTTCTCCCGATCATGAAGTTCGTAATTTTAAACTAAGGGAGGGAGAAAATCTAAAAGATGCTTGGCATAGAATTTGCAATGCTCAGAATAGATCTACTAGGAAGCAATCTACTACCGTTCTTCTTCGCAATTTTTATGTAGGCATCACTCCTTGGAACAGATATATTCTTGATACCATTACCGGAGGGAATTTCTTGGGTAGCCATAATTTTGATTCTTATAATGCTATGTTAGATTTGTTTGGCCCACCACCTCTTTTGGTTAATGGAACTATTTTAACTTTGGAACATGTGATGCAAAGGCTTGAAATTATTGAAAATGAAGTCGGTACTATAGATTTGATTGAAAATTTGGATAAAAAGATCCACAACCAAATTACCCAATACTGATCTAAGGTAGGAGTTGCTCTTAAATTTTTTAAAGAAAAGGAACCCATAGTTAACGAAAAGATAGATCAAGATTCCACAAGAATTGATAAACTTGAGGATATTATTACCAACTTAGGGTCTGCCTTTTCTTCCGTGAAAAATACCCCAAATCCTCCTACTACTAAAGTTGCCAAGTTTATGTATGTGCCTCAAAATAAAGGTGAATCTTCTAGTAAGGAAAATACAGATCTCAAATCAATTAGTGTTCACCCCAACTTTTTCGCTATCATTAAGGAACCTTTTGCTACAAATGAATTTCTTTATTTCTTGCCTAGTATTTTGATCATTAATAAAAATAAGGAAACTCCTAAAGGTTATAAGTGTTCTATTGAAGAATTGCCAACCAAAGATGGTAATACCCAGATCTATTCTTGCTTTTATGCCTAGCTAGGGGCGTTAAACGATAGCGCTTGTTGGGAGGCAACCCAATTTTATTTTTGTTTCTTGCTTTTTGTTTCTGTTTAGTAATAAATAATTCATCTAGCTTCTTTTTAGATGAGTTTTTATGTTTTAGTTAGTGTTTGTGCCAAGTAGAACCTTTGGGAAGACCTGGGTGAAGTCTTTACGATCTTGCTGTAAAAAAACAGAAACTTTAGCGCTCACGAGATTAGCTGCCAGTTTTTACTGGTAAGTTCTTTTAGATTGATTCTTTTTGCAGATGATTAATAAACAAATTTCTCACGTCCACCAATTTATTTCAGAATTTTTGGAGTTACAGAAGTATACGTTTGATACAGATTACTACAGACTGTTCTGTTTTTGACAGATTCTGTTTTTCGTGTGTTGTTTGCTTATCTTGATGAATCTATGGCTAGTATCGGGGGGTATGAACCATGGAGAAGTTGGAATACAGTAGTTTTAACACCAATATAAATAAATAATGAGTTCATTAAAGTACCTTAAAGTGGTGATTTGTTTTCTTATACTAACGGAGCTCATGAGATTTTCTGTTGAGTTTTGTGTTGTGAAGTTTTCAAGTTTTTGGTAAAGATTTGATGGATTTTGGAATAAGGAGTGGAAAGAGACTAAGCTTGGGGATGCCCAAGGCACCCCAAGGTAAAATTCAAGGACAACCAAAAGCCTAATCTTGGGGATGCCCTGGAAGGCATCCCCTCTTTCGTCTTCGTCTAACGGTAACTTTACTTGAGGCTATATTTTTATTCACCACATGATATGTGTTTTGCTTGGAGCGTCTTGTATGATTTGAGTCTTTGCTTTTTAGTTTACCACAATCATCCTTGCTGTACACACCTTTTGGAGAGACACAAATGAATCAGAATTTAATAGAATACTCTATGTGCTTCACTTATATCTTTTGAGCTAGATAATTTTGCTCTAGTGCTTCCCTTATATCTTTTTAGAGCACGGTGGTGGTTTTATTTTATAGAAATTATTGATCTCTTATGATTCACTTATATTATTTTGAGAGTCTTATAAAACAGCATGGTAATTTTCTTTGGCTATAAAATTAGTCCTAATATGATGAGCATCCAAGATGGGTATAATAAAAACTATCATATAAAGTGCATTGAATACTATGAGAAGTTTGATACTTGATGATTGTCAGATATGAAGATGATGATATTAGAGTCATGCTAGTTGAGTAGTTGTGAATTTGAGAAATACTTGTGTTAAAGTTTGTGATTCCCGTAGCATGCACGTATGATGAACCGTTATGTGATGAAGTCGGAACATGATTTATTTATTGATTGTCTTCCTTATGAGTGGCAGTCGGGGACGAGCGATGGTCTTTTCCTACCAATCTACCCCCTAGGAGCATGTGCGTAGTACTTCGTTTCGATAACTATTAGATTTTTGCAATAAGTGTGTGAGTTCTTTATGACTAATGTTGAGTCCATGGATTATACGCACTCTCACCCTTCCACCATTGCTAGCTTCTCTAATACCGCGCACCTTTCGCCGGTGTCATACACCCACCATATACCTTCCTCAAAACAGCAAACATACCTACCTATTATGGGATTTCCATAGCCATTCTGAGATATATTGCAATGCAACTTTCCACCATTCCGTTTATTATGACACGCTCCATCATTGTCATATTGCTTTGCATGATCATGTAGTTGACATCGTATTTGCGGCAAAGCCACCTTTATAATTCTTTCATACATGTCACTCTTGATTCATTGCATATCCCGGTACACCGCCGGAGGCATTCACATAGAGCCATATTTTGTTCTAAGTATTGAGTTGTAAGTAAATAAAGGTGTGATGATCATCATTATTAGATCATTGTCCCAACTGAGGAAATGATGATGGAGACTATGATTCCCCCACAAGTCGGGATGAGACTCCGAACGAAAAGAAAAAGAAAGAAAGAAAAGAGGCCAGAAAAAAGAGAGAAAAAGGCCCAAACAAAAAAATGAGAGAAAAAGAGAGAAGGGACAATATTACTATCCTTTTACCACACTTGTGCTTCAAAGTAGCACCAAGATCTTCATGATAGAGAGTCTCCTATGTTGTCACTTTCATATACTAGTGGGAATATTTCATTATAGAACTTGACTTGTATATTCCAATGATGGGCTTCCTCAAAATGCCCTAGGTCTTCGTGAGCAAGCAAGTTGGATGCACACCCACTTAGTTTCTTTTGTTGAGCTTTCATACACTTATAGCTCTAGTGCATCCGTTGCATGGCAATCCCTACTCACTCACATTGATATCTACTGATGGGCATCTCCATAGCCCGTTGATATGCCTAGTTGATGTGAGACTATCTTGTCCTTTTTGTCTTCTCCACAACCACCATTCTATTCCACACAAAGTGCTATGTCCATGGCTCACGCTCATGTATTCCTGAAAATTGAAAAGTTTGAGAACATCAAAAGTATGAAACAGTTGCTTGGCTTATCATCGGCGTTGTGCATGATTTAAATATTTTGTGTGATGAAGATAGAGCATAGCCAGAGTATATGATTTTGTAGGGATAACTTTCTTTGGCCATGTTATTTTGAGAAGACATTATTGCTTTGTTAGTATGCTTGAAGTATTATTATTTTTATGTCAATATTAAACTTTTGTCTTGAATCTTTCGGATCTGAACATTCATGCCACAATAAAGAAAATTACATTGATAATTATGCTAGGTAGCATTCCACATCAAAAATTCTGTTTTTATCATTTACCTACTCGAGGACAAGCATGAATTAAGCTTAGGGATGCTTGATACGTCTCCAACGTATCTATAATTTTTGATTGTTCCATGCTATTATATTATCTGTTTTGGATGTTTAATGGGCTTTATTATGCACTTTTATATTATTTTTGGGACTAACCTATTAACCCAAGGCCCAGTGCAAATTGTTGTTTTTTTGCCTATTTCAGTGTTTCACAGAAAAGGAATATCAAACAGAATCCAAACAGAATGAAACCTTCGCGAGGATCATTTTTGGAACAAACGCAATCCAGGAGACTTGGAGTGGACGTCAAGGAAGCAACAAGGCGGGCTTCTGGTAGGGAGGCGCGCCCCCCACCCTCATGGGCCCCTCGTGGCTCCACCGACCTAGTTCTTTCGCCTATGTATACTCATATACCCTGAAAACATCCATGAGCACCACGAAACCCTATTTCCACCGCCGCAACCTTCTGTACCCATGAGATCCCATCTTGGGGCCTTTTCCGGCGCTCCGTCAGAGGGGGAATCGATCACAGAGGGCTTCTACATCAACACCATGGCCTCTCCGATGATGCGTGAGTAGTTTACCACAGACCTTCGGGTCCATAGTTATTAGCTAGATGGCTTATTCTCTCTCTTTGGATCTCAATACAAAGTTCTCCTCGATTCTCTTGGAGATCTGTTCGATGTAATTCTTTTTGCAGTCTGTTTGTGGAGATCCGATGAATTGTGGGTTTATGATCAAGATTATCTATGAACAATATTTGATTCTTCTCTGAATTCTTATATGCATGATTTAGTATCTTTGCAAGTCTCTTTGAATTATTAGTTTGGTTTTGCCTACTAGATTGATCTTTCTTGCAATGGGAGAAGTGCTTAGCTTTGGGTTCAATCTTGCGGTGTCCTTTCCCAGTGAAAGCAGGGGCTGCAAGGCACGTATTGTATTGTTGCCATCGAGGATAAAAAGATGGGGTTTATATCATATTGCTTGAGTTTATCCCTCTACATCATGTCATCTTGCCTAATGCGTTACTCTGTTCTTATGAACTTAATACTCTAGATGCATACTAGATAGCGGTCGATGTGTGGAGTAATAGTAGTAGATGTAGAATCGTTTCGGTCTACTTGTCACGGACGTGCTGCGTATATACATGACCATGCCTAGATATTCTCATAACTATGCGCTTTTCTATCAATTGCTCGACAGTAATTTGTTCACCCACTATAGATTACGCTATCTTGAGAGAAGCCACTAGTGAAACCTATGGCCCCCGGGTCTATTTTCCATCATATTAATCTCTCGCCAACGTGCTATTGCTGTCGCCGTTTATTTTGCAATCTTTACTTTTCAATCTATACAACAAAAATACCAAAAATATTTATCTTATTATCTTTATCAGATCTCACTTTTGCAAGTGGCCGTGAAGGGATTGACAATCCCTTTATCGCGTTGGTTGCAAGGTTCTTGATTGTTTGTGCAGGTACGAGGGACTTGCGTGTAGTCTCCTACTGAATTGATACCTTGGTTCTCAAAAACTGAGGGAAATACTTACACTACTTTGCTGCATCACCCTTTCCTCTTCAAGGGAAAACCAACGCATGCTCAAGAGGTAGCTGAGAGCTGGGGGAAGAAGTGTCGCTGGCAACCATCAGGAAGCCGAACCCTTCTCCGGGCTCTGGCTCCAAATCTTTGGAGTCAGCATCATGTAAGTTCGGCCAAGAAGTCTCCCTCTCGCCGTACTCCATGGGCTCTCTTCTCTCGGGCCAAACCTCACCTTTAAGCGAGGCTCTGGACTTAATGCGATCCCTTGTCATTACGGAGGAGCAACATCCGAACTATGCCCAGCCCGGACTAGGGGCTGAGAGCAGGGAGTTTTACATCCCACCCACCACCCACCTTATAGCCATTGTCGAAGACTTAAACGACATGCTTGATTACGGCTCCGAAGACATCGACGGTATGGATGACGATGCCGGAGAAGAGGAGGCCCAAAACCCGCCGTTTACAGGACGCTGGACCGCCACTTCTTTGTATGACGTGTACATGGTGGATACACTTGATAACCCACAAGTATAGGGGATCGCAATAGTTTTCGAGGGTAGAGTATTCAACCCAAATTTATTGATTCGACACAAGGGGAGCCAAAGAATATTCTCAAGTATTAGCAGTTGAGTTGTCAATTCAACCACACCTGGATAACTTAGTATCTGTAGCAAAGTATTTAGTAGCAAAGTAATATGGAAGTAACGGTAACGGTGGCAAAAGTAATATTTTTGGGTTTTGTAATGATTGTAACAGTAGCAACGGAAAAGTAAATAAGCGAAGAACAATATGTGAAAAAGCTCGTAGGCATTGGATCGGTGATGGAGAATTATGCCGGATGCGGTTCATCATATAACAGTCATAACATAGGGTGACACAGAACTAGCTCCAATTCATCAATGTAATGTTGGCATGTATTCCGAATATAGTCATACGTGCTTATGGAAAAGAACTTGCATGACATCTTTTGTCCTACCCTCCCGTGGCAGCGGGGTCCTATTGGAAACTAAGGGATATTAAGGCCTCCTTTTAATAGAGTACCGGAACAAAGCACTAGCACATAGTGAATACATGAACTCCTCAAACTATGGTCATCACCGGGAGTGGTCCCAATTATTGTCACTTCGGGGTTGCCGGATCATAACGCATAGTAGGTGACTATAGACTTGCAAGATAGGATCAAGAACTCACATATATTCATGAAAACATAATAGGTTCAGATCTGAAATCATGGCACTCGGGCCCTACTGACAAGCATTAAGCATAGCAAAGTCATAGCAACATCAATCTCAAAACATAGTGGATACTAGGAATCAAACCCTAACAAAACTAACTCGATTACATGATAGATCTCATCCAACCCATCACCGTCCAGCAAGCCTACGATGGAATTACTCACGCACGGCGGTGAGCATCATGAAATTGGTGATGGAGGATGGTTGATGATGACAACGGCGACGAATCCCCCTCTCCGGAGCCCCGAAAGGACTCCAGATCAGCCCTCCCGAGAGGTTTTAGGGCTTGGCAGTGGCTCCGTATCGTAAAACGCGATGAATCCTTCTCTCTGATTTTTTTCCCCGAAAGTGAATATATGGAGTTGGAGTTGAGGTCGGTGGAGCGTCAGGGGGCCCACGAGGTAGGGGGGCGCGCCCTAGGGGGCAGGCGCGCCCTCCACCCTCGTGGATAGGGTGTGGGCCCCCTGACGTGGATTTTTCTTCCAGTATTTTTCTTATTTTCCAAATAGATGTTCCGTGGAGTTTCAGGTCATTCCGAGAACTTTTGTTTCTGCACATAAATAACACTATGGAAAGTCTGCTGAACAGCGTCAGTCCGGGCTAGTTCCATTCAAATCATGCAAGTTAGAGTCCAAAACAAGGGCAAAAGTGTTTGGAAAAGTAGATACGACGGAGACGTATCAACTCCCCCAAGCTTAAACCTTTGCTTGTCCTCAAGCAATTCAGTTGATAAACTGAAAGTGATAAAGAAAAACTTTTACAAACTCTGTTTGCTCTTGTTGTTGTAAATATGTAAAGCCAGCATTCAAGTTTTCAGCAAAGATTATGGCTAACCACATTCACAATAACTCTTAGGTCTCATGTTTACTCATATCAATGGCATAATCAACTAGCGAGCAATAATAATAAATCTCGGATGACAACACTTTCTCAAAACAATCAAGATATGATATAACAGGATGGTATCTCGCTAGCCCTTTCTGAGACCGCAAAACATAAATGCAGAGCACCTTTAAAGATCAAGGACTGACTAGACATTTTAATTCATGGTGAAAGAGATCCAGTCATAGTCATACCCAATATAAATTAATAGTTGTGGATGCAAATGACAGCAGCGCTCTCCAGCTAGTGCTTTTTAATAAGAGGGTGATGACTCAACATAAAAGTAAATAGATAGGCCCTTCGCAGAGGGAAGTAGGGATTTGTAGAGGTGCCAGAGCTTGGTTTTGAAATAGAGATAAATAATATTTTGAGCGGCATACTTTCATTGTCAACATAACAACCAAGAGATGGCGATATCTTCCATGCTACACACATTATAGGCGGTTCCCAAATAGAATGGTAAACTTTATACTCCCCCTCCACCAACAAGCATCAATCCATGGCTTGCTCGAAACAATGAGTGCCTCCAACTAGCAACAGTCCCAGGGGGAGTTTTGTTTGCAATTATTTTGATTTAGTTTGCATGAACCATGGGACTGGGCATCCCGGTGACCAGCCATTTTCTCGTGAGTGAGGAGCGGAGTCCACTCCTCTTGAGCCATTTTCTCGTGAGTGAGGAGCGGAGTCCACTCCTCTTGAGAATAACCCGCCTAGCATGGAAGACACGGACAACCCTAGTTGATACATGAGCTATTCGAGCATACAAAACAGAATTTCATTTGAAGGTTTAGAGTTTGGCACATAGAAATTTACTTGGAACGGCAAGTAGATACCGCATATAGGAAGGTATAGTGGACTCATATGGAATAACTTTGGGGTTTAAGGGATTGGATGCACAAGCAGTATTCCCGCTTAGTACAAGTGAAGGCTAGCAAAAGACTAGGAAGCGACCAACTAGAGAGCGACAACAGTCATGAACATGCATTAAAATTAATAGACATTGAGTACGAGCATGAGTAGGATATAATCCACCATGAACATAAATATCGTGAAGGCTATGTTGATTTGTTTCAACTACATGTGTGAACATGTGCCAAGTCGAGTCACTTAAATCATTCAAAGGAGGATACCACCCCACTATACCACATCACAACCATTTTAATAGCATGTTGGCACGCAAGGTAAACCATTATAACTCATAGCTAATCAAGCATGGCACGAGCAACTGTGATCTCTAATTGTCATTGCAAACATGTTTATTCATAATAGGCTAAATCAGGAACGATGAACTAATCATATTTACAAAAACAAGAGAGGTCGAGTTCATACCAGCTTTTCTCATCTCAGTCAGTCCATCATATATCGTCATAATTGCCTTTCGCTTGCACGACCGAACGGTGTGAAAATAATAAGAGTGCACGTGCATTGGACTAAGCTGGAATCTGCGAGCATCCAATAAATAGGAGAAGACAAGGCAATATGGGCTCTTGGTTAAATCAACAATAATGCATATAAGAGCCACTTCAACAATTTAATCATGGTCTTCTCCTATCGACCCCCAAAGAAAAGAAAATAAATAAAACTATTTACACGGGAAAGCTCCCAACAAGCAAAAGAAGAACAGGAAATCTTTTTGGGTTTTCTTTTTAATTATTACTACTACCGCAAGAAAGTAAACTAGCTAAAAGCTACAACTAATTTTTTTGGTTTTCTTAAGGTTTTTTAAACACACAAGAAGAAAGCAAGAAAAAGAAAATAAACTAGCATGGATATTACAGTGAAAAAGTATGAGCACCGGCATTTAGCAATGAGTGTGTGAACATAAATGTAATGTCGGTGAGAGATACGTACTCCCCCAAGCTTAGGCTTTTGGCCTAAGTTGGTTTATTGCCACGGATGGCCTGGCGTATATCCATAGTTGTAGCCGGGGTCGTACTGAGCTGCGGCAGTTATTGCCTCCTGGGATGCAGCGTGGCGGCGAGCTGCCTCCGCCCTCCACTCGTACTCATCTGCCTCCTCTCTGGTAATAACATATCTTCCTTTTGCCTGATAATCAAAGAAGGCAGGAGCAGGGAGAGTAATACGGACAGCACGACGTCTGTCAAAGATTAAGCAATACCGGAGAGGTGATTCATTCCTCTCGACAAACTGGTGGTGAACCATAGCATTAAAGTCTAAATAAGTAGGAGGCAACTCAATATCATCCTCACGTATGTCCACACCAAGAAAATCAGCTAAGCGAGTTGCATAAATTCCTCCAAAGAAATCTCCATTAAATCTATTATGATGCAACCTACGTGCAACAATGGCTCCCAAATTATAAGGTTTGTCTCCTAACACAGCACTCCTAAGAATACTGAGATCAGGGACACACATGTGACATGCTTCATCTTTACCATTTATGCACCTACCTATGAAGAGAGCAAAATAATGTATAGCAGGAAAATGAATGCTCCATATGGTAGCTTGTGCTATGTCTCTAGATTCCTCCATAGTTATACTAGCAAGAAAATTTCTAAATTCAGATTTGCGGGGTTCACTAGCACTACCCCATTGTGGAAGTTTGCAAGCAGTGGTAAAATCCTCTAAGTCCATCATATAAGATTTTTCATAAAGATCAAACAGGACAGTTGGAGAATTACGTGAAGATGAAAATTCAAACCTGCTCACAAATGAACTAGTGAGATAGTGGTATTGGTGGCACTTCTCTGCCTCGAAGCTCACAAGATCAGCGTTACGCAAATATGCGTTAAATTCTTCCTTTATTCCCGCTCGATCCATAAAGTTTTCTGAAGGCCATTCACAAGGCCGCACTGGAGCGTCCCTTGGTGGCTCATCGTCAGCATCACGCATTGCAAGCCTGGGTCCTTGCTTCCTTGAAGAACCACCTTGGAACATTTTCCTAAGCATATTTCCTCCTTTGAAAAATTTCTGAAATTTTTAGTAACTTCAAATAAAAATAAAAATGAACCAAGCTCAATAAAATTGATAGCAACTACTCCTACAAGTGCCTAGAGCCTATATCATGCATTAGAACTACTTGGAACCATATAAATTTGACATGCAAGCTAAAGAACATGGTCACCTAGGCAGCACAAATTTGCAATGAATAAAGCACTAGAATAAAAACTAATTGGACCAATGGAGGAGTCACATACCAAGGAACAATCTCCCCAAGCAGTTTTGTGAGAGGTGCTTTGAGCAAGGAGATCGAAAATCGCAGCAAAATGAGCTAGAACTCGTGCTTGAGCTGGATGGTGATTTTTTTGGGAGGAAGAAGAAGTGTGTGGGTGCAGGAATAAGCGGAGGGGAGCCACCGTGGGCCCACGAGGCAGGGGGCGCGCCTAGGGGGTAGGGCACGCCCTCCACCCTCGTGGCCAGGTGCTTGCCCCTTCTGCTGTGTTCTCGGTGCCAGATATTCTCAAATATTTTCAGAAAAAATCATATTCCATTTTCAGGGCATTTGGAGAACTTTTATTTTCGGGGTATTTTTTATATTGCACGGATAAATCAGAAAACAGACAGAAAAATACTATTTTTACTTTATTTCAACTAAATAACATAAAGTAGAAAGATGGTACAGAAGGTTGTGCCTTCTAGTTTCATCCATCTCATGCTCATCAAAAGGAATCCACTAACAAGGTTGATCAAGTCTTGTTAACAAACTCATTCCTAATAACATGGAACCGGAGAAATTTCGAATAACACTATGTTACCTCAAAGGGGATATGCACATCCCCAATAATAAGAATATCATATTTCTTCTGGAAAGTAGGAAGAGGAAATTCAAAACCTCTAAAAATAATCGATGGAATTTTTCCAATAGAATTGATACTGTGGACTTGAGGTTGTTTCCTCGGAAAGTGTACCGTATGCTCATTACCATTAACATGAAAAGTGACATTGCCTTTGTTGCAATCAATAACAGCCCCTACAGTATTCAAAAAAGGTCTTCCAAGAATAATAGACATACTATTGTCCTTGGGAATATCAAGAATAACAAAGTCCGTTAAAATAGTAACGTTTGCGACCACAACAGGCACATCCTCACAAATACCGACAGGTATAGCAGTTGATTTATCAGCCATTTGCAAAGATATTTCAGTAGGTGTCAACTTATTCAAATCAAGTCTACGATATAAAGAGAGAGGCATAACACTAACACCGGCTCCAAGATCACATAAAGCAGTTTTAACATAGTTTCTTTTAATGGAGCATGGTATAGTGGGTACTCCTGGATCTCCAAGTTTCTTTGGTATTCCACCCTTAAAAGTGTAATTAGCAAGCATGGTGGAAATTTCAGCTTCCGGTATCTTTCTTTTATTTGTAACAATATCTTTCATATACTTAGCATGAGGATTCATTTTGAGCACATCAGTCAAACGCATACGCAAAAAGATAGGTCTAATCATTTCAGCAAAGCGCTCAAAATCCTCATCATCCTTTTTCTTGGATGGTTTGTGAGGAAAAGGCATGGGTTTCTGAACCCATGGTTCTCTTTCTTTACCATGTTTCCTAGCAACAAAGTCTCTCTTATCATAACACTGATTCTTTGATTGTGGGTTATCAAGATCAACAGCAGGTTCAATTTCTACATCATTATCATTACTAGGTTGAGCATCATCATGAACATCATCATTAACATTTTCATTAGGTTCATGTTCATTACCAGATTGTGTTTCAGCATCATAAATAGATATATCATTTGGATTCTCAGATGGTTCAGCAATAGGTTCACTAGAAGCATGCAAAGTCCTATCATTTTTCTTTTTCTTCTTTTTAGAAGAACTAGGTGCATCAATATTATTTCTCCGAGAATCTTGTTCAATTCTCTTGGGGTGGCCTTCAGGATACAAAGGTTCCTGAGTCATCTTACCAGTTCTAGTAGCCACTCTAACAGCATAGTCATTATTCTTACTATTTAATTCATTGAGCAAATCATTCTGAGCTTTAAGCACTTGTTCTACTTGAGTGGTGACCATGGAAACATGTTTACTAATGAGTTTAAGTCCACCTTTAACATTAGCCATGTAATTACTCAAGTGTTCAAGCGTATCGGAATTGTATTTCAATTGTCTACCAAAATAAGCATTGAAATTTTCTTGTTTGACAATAAAATTATCAAACTCTTCTAAGCATTGTCTAGCAGACTTATAGTGGAGAATATCACCTTCATCAAATCTATAGAGAGAATTTACCTTTACTACCTGTGTCGGGTTATCAAGACCATGAGTTTCTTCAATAGGTGGAGGATTAAGATCACAAGTTTCTTCAACAGGCGGTAAATTAAGACCATGTATTTCTTCAATAGGAGGTAAATTCTTAACATCTTCAGCTTTAATGCCCTTTTCTTTCATAGATTTCTTTGCCTCTTGCATATCTTCAGGACTGAGAAATAGAACACCTCTCTTCCTCGGAGTTGGTTTAGGAATAGGTTCAGGAATTGGCTCAGGAGCTGGCTCAGGAAGTGTCCAATTATTTTCATTTGTCAACATATTATTCAATAGAATTTCAGCTTCATCCGGTGTTCTTTCCCTGAAAACAGAACCAGCACAACTATCCAGGTAATCTCTGGAAGCATCGGTTAGTCCATTATAAAAGATATCAAGTATTTCATTTTTCTTAAGAGGATGATAAGGAAAAGCATTAAGTAACTGGAGAAGCCTCCCCCAAGCTTGTGGGAGACTCTCTTCTTCAATTTGCACAAAGTTGTATATATCCCTTAAAGCAGCTTGTTTCTTATGAGCAGGGAAATATTTAGCAGAGAAGTAATAAATCATATCCTGGGGACTACGCACACAACCAGGATCAAGGGAATTAAACCATATCTTAGCATCACCCTTTAATGAGAACGGAAATATTTGAAGGATATAAAGGTAGCGGGTTCTCTCATCATTAGTGAACAGGGTGGCTATATCATTTAATTTAGTAAGATGTGCCACAACAGTTTCAGATTCATAGCCATGAAAAGGATCAGATTCAACCAAAGTAATTATATCAGGATCAACAGAGAATTCATAATCCTTATCAGTAACCCAGATAGGCGAAGTAGCAAAAACAGGGTCATGTTTCATTCTAGCATTAAGGGATTGCTGCTTCCATTTAGCTAATAACTTCTTAAGATCACTTCTATCATTGCAAGCAAAAGTTTCTTTAGCAATCACTTCATCCATAACATAGCCCTCAGGCACAACAGGCAATTCATATTTATTAGGGGAAGAGTCTTCATCATCACTTTCATCAATATTATCAGTAATTTCATTCTCTCTAACCCTAGCAAGTTGTTCATCAAGAAATTCACCAAGTGGCACAGTAGTATCAAGCATAGAAGTAGTTTCATCATAAGTATCATGCATAGCAGAAGTGGCATCATCAATAACATGCGACATATTAGAACGAATATCAGAAGCAGGTTTAGGTGTCACAAGCTTACTCAAAACAGAAGGTGAATCAAGTGCAGAGCTAGATGGCAGTTCCTTACCTCCCCTCGTAGTTGAGGGATAAATTGTTTTTTTGCGTCTTTCAAGTTCTTCATAGTGACCAGCAGATATTGATCCCAAGTGACTCAAAGAATAGAGCTATGCTCCCCGGCAACGGCACCAGAAAATAGTCTTGATAACCCACAAGTATAGGGGATCGCAATAGTTTTCGAGGGTAGAGTATTCAACCCAAATTTATTGATTCGACACAAGGGGAGCCAAAGAATATTCTCAAGTATTAGCAGTTGAGTTGTCAATTCAACCACACCTGGATAACTTAGTATCTGCAGCAAAGTATTTAGTAGCAAAGTAATATGGAAGTAACGGTAACGGTAGCAAAAGTAATATTTTTGGGTTTTGTAATGATTGTAACAGTAGCAACGGAAAAGTAAATAAGCGAAGAACAATATGTGAAAAGCTCGTAGGCATTGGATCGGTGATGGAGAATTATGCCAGATGCGGTTCATCATATAACAGTCATAACATAGGGACACAGAACTAGCTCCAATTCATCAATGTAATGTAGGCATGTATTCCGAATATAGTCATACGTGCTTATGGAAAAGAAGTTGCATGACTTCTTTTGTCCTACCCTCCCGTGGCAGCGGGGTCCTATTGGAAACTAAGGGATATTAAGGCCTCCTTTTAATAGAGTACCGGAACAAAGCATTAACACATAGTGAATACATGAACTCCTCAAACTATGGTCATCACCGGGAGTGGTCCGAATTATTGTCACTTCGGGGTTGCCGGATCATAACACATAGTAGGTGACTATAGACTTGCAAGATAGGATCAAGAACTCACATATATTCATGAAAACATAATAGGTTCAGATCTGAAATCATGGCACTCGGGCCCTAGTGACAAGCATTAAGCATAGCAAAGTCATAGCAACATCAATCTCAGAACATAGTGGATACTAGGGATCAAACCCTAACAAAACTAACTCGATTACATGATAGATCTCATCCAACCCATCACCGTCCAGCAAGCCTACGATGGAATTACTCACGCACGGTGGTGAGCATCATGAAATTGGTGATGGAGGATGGTTGATGATGACGACGGCGACGAATCCCCCTCTCCGGAGCCCCGAAAGGACTCCAGATCAGCCCTCACGAGAGGTTTTAGGGCTTGGCGGCGGCTCCGTATCGTAAAATGCGATGAATCCTTCTCTCTGATATTTTTCTCCCCGAAAGTGAATATATGCAGTTGGAGTTGAGGTCGGTGGAGCGTCAGGGGGCCCACGAGGTAGGGGGGCGCCCTCCACCCTCGTGGACAGGGTGTGGGCCCCCTGACGTGGATATTTCTTCTAGTATTTTTCTTATTTTCCAAATAGATGTTCCGTGGAGTTTCAGGTCATTCTGAGAACTTTTGTTTCTGCACATAAATAAGACCATGTAAAGTCTGCTGAAAATAGCGTCAGTCCGGGTTAGTTCCATTCAAATCATGCAAGTTAGAGTCGAAAACAAGGGCAAAAGTGTTTGGAAAAGTAGATACGACGGAGACGTATCAACACCCAAAGAGAATAGCGGCGACGACAAGGAAGACCCAGTCGAGGATAAACCTCCTGAGATACAGCCAAAGCGCCGACGTCAGTGGCGCCGCTCTAAGTCATGCCGTGGAAAAGACAGCAATAACAGCACAGGAGAAAACAATACTCCGGACGATGCCGAAGACAACGAAGACCCCGTTGAGCCAATTTCCGAACAGGACGAACGGGAAGATGGGCGAGTCAGCCCTGATGAACAGGCCGTAAACGAAGACTTGGAGGACAGTAATTATCTTTCGCTCTCCGAGGATGAGGTGAGCCTCGGCAATGAGGATTTTATCGTGCCTGAGGAGCCTCTCGAGCAGGAGCGCTTTAAGCGCTGGCAAATAGCCACTGCAAGGAGCCTGAAAAAGAAGCAGCAGCATCTTCAAGCTGATCAAGATCTGTTCAACGACAGATGGACTAATGTCCTGGCAGCCGAGGAGTACGGCCACGAGCGCCCAACCAAAAGTTACCCGAAGCGCAAATTGCTACCTCAATTCGATGACGAGGCGCTGGAGCCTGTACCATCAGCGCGTAATGCGGGTGACCGACCACCACGTGTCCGGGACAAAGCGACAACTCAAGCCGAACACCAGCCCGTACTACCTCGCCGTAAAGGTAGAGACAAAACAGCTCGGGTGTAGCGACCAGACCTCAAACAGTCTGTGCTGCTGTGCACCAGTGTCATCCCTGGATCAGTAATGCTGACACGCATAGTACAAATGGAGGATTTATAACAGAGTAGCAATCACACACTTATTATAACGAATATCTCAAAAGAGAATAAGTATTATAAATATGGCTTAAGGCCATCTAATACGATAACAGCGGAAGGCTTGGAAGATAAGTGAGTCCATCAACTCCAATGGCATCACTGAGTATAAGACAACGACCTAAGGCACCTTACTCTTCGTCTGAAAAGTCTGCAACATGAAACGTTGCAGCCCAAAAATGGGTCAACACATGGAATATCCTGGCAATGTAACACATAGAGAGTAATGAACAGAATAATAATATACTACATGCATATATGGCTGGTAGAAAGCTCTATGGTTACAGTTTTGCGAAAAGCCAGTTTTTCCCTACTTCAAAGGAATAAATTTTATTTAACTATCATGGTGGTTGTTAAACATTGAGATGGTTGACATCATCTCAATCCCAATTAAGTATCGTCATTAGCCCAACAAAATTTATGAGAGTAACATGGTGATGAGATTCATATGATAATCCAAGTACTAGGTACTCAGGTTGTCCATAACTGGGGACACGGCTAACCATGATTAGTTTATACACTCTGCAGAGGTTTGTGCACTTTTCCCACAAGACTCGATCGCCTCCGCTTGGTTCTCGCACTACATGATGTTTGAGAAACGGATGACCGAGACATAGTCTTTCAGAAGCGTTTGCACCTTACGATGTGATAGACCGTACCACCTACATCCCCTACATCTGCTAGTCTACCACTGTGAGAGTTCACACAACTTAATCAACTATGCTAGAGCCCATAATAGCTTGCGGCTGCACACAGAAGTTTCTAGCATGAATAATCTCATGATCCCTTTGAACCTGGGTGGCGGTCCAAAAGAAAAACAGGCAATCCTGGAATACCCAGGTACCTCAATCCACCCAGATGTGAGTTTTAGTTGCCACCTTAAGTAAACCATTAATTAACAATCTCACACCTGTCGTGAATATCTCTCAAACCCAATCCATGTCTACAAGCATACAATAGCAATATAAGCAACGTAGAAGTAACTCCCAAGGGTTTGATAATGAAACGGGTGATAGGTACTACCTCATCTACTTCCCAATTCCCACAGTTTAATTAGATCCTAACCATGCAATGTTTGAGGGTTGATCTAATGCAATAAAACTGGGTAGTAAAAGGGATATGATCAAAGTGTTACTTGCCTTGCTGATGATCCGTGAAACCTAGAGATTCGAAGTAGCAAGCGGCGCACTCAGGGTACTCTATCGCAAACAAACAAGCAAACAATAAGTACTCATCTAATGCACAAGTAAAACTCAAATAAAGATCTAACCAAAAAGTTCAACTTAAGAACTCCGGTTTGCAAAAAGATTCAACTCAAACGAAGCAACGAAAGTCAAACGGCGAAAGAAACAAGCTTCGTTTACTAATCTGGATCTAAGTCAAATTTTACAGTAGCAAAAACTTGTTTGAGTAGGTTAAACGGAAAGAGAATTTCGAGATGAAACTCTAGGCGCTTGAATCGCCTGATTCCGATAAACGAGCGAAAAGTTAAACCAGAACGAAAATCTGATCAGAAATCGCGATCTGGAATAATCGCGGAAAATCCGACGAAAAAGAAAACTGACGAACAGTTAAACGAACGGACGTTCGTTAACAGCGTCAACCGACGAACGCGTTCGTTAAAACGAACGGATTGGTGAACGTTCACTAAGTAATAAAACCAAAAAAATAAACCGATCTATAAAAAAACTAGGGTTTAGAGAGAAAGAAAAAAACCGGGGCGTTTTTTTAGAAACCGGGCACGGCGACGGCGTTCGGCTACCTCGGCGAGCAGCTCCGGCGGGGCTCCGGTGGGGCTTCGGGCGGGTCGGGCGAGGGGCGGCGGGGCTCGGGCGTCGACGGGGCGACGGCGGGAGGCGGCGTACGGGCTCCGGGGCGGCGGCATCTTCGGCGGCGGCGCGGGCGCTCCTGGCGGCGGCGGCGGATGCGGGTCGGGGCGGCGGGGTGAGGAGAGGCGGCGGGGCAGGGGGTATTTATAGGAGGGGAGGGGGTGCCGTGGGTGAGGGGGCAAGGCGGCGGCGGCGTCGGCCTCGAGCCGGACTCGGCGGCGGCGGGAGCCGTGCTCGGGAGGGAGACGGGGCGCGGGGCAGGCTGGCCCGTCGGCTGGGCTTCGGCCCAGTCGGCGCGCTCGGCATTTTTTTTAATTCACCGAATCAAAAAAATCGCAGAAAAATAAATAAAAATCCAAAAATGCTAAAACAAAATTTTCCCGTCTAATTAAAATAATTAGAACGAGATGAACATTTCCTTGGCCCAAAAATGCAGTTTTGAAAACGTGCACTTTTTTTAATGCAATTAAAATAGCAAATAAATATCCGAATAAAATACAATATTGGATTTTAATATTTTTACCTCCAATATTTCAGTTATTTCGGAGAAGTCATATTTTCTCCTCTTATTTATTTTAATACGAAATATTTTTCGGAGAGAAAAATAATTAAAACCAAAATCCTCGTTTTATTATTTGATAAAAATCAAATATGAAAAACCGGGAAAATCCCCAACTCTCTCCGAGGGTCCTTGAGTTGCTTAGGATTTATCGAGGATTTGCCAAAATGCAAATAAATATGCTATGCAATGATGATCTAATGTATAACATTCCAAATTGAAAATTTGGGATGTTACAAACCTACCCCCTTAAGATGAATCTCACCCTCGAGATTCGGGTTGGCTAGAAAATAGGTGAGAGTGGTTCTTCCGTAGATCTTCCTCTCGCTCCCAGGTGGCTTCATCCTCAGTATGGTGACTCCACTGGACTTTGCAAAACTTGATAACCTTACTGCGGGTGACTCGGCTGGCATACTCAAGAATCTTAACTGGTTTCTCCTCATAGGTCAAATCACTTTCCAGCTGAATCGCTTCCAGTGGCACTGTATCTCTCAGTGGTATCTCAGCCATCTCTGCGTGGCACTTCTTCAACTGGGAAACGTGAAATACATCATGAACTCCTGACAATCCTTCAGGCAATTCCAGCTTGTAGGCAACTTCTCCCATACGCTCCAAAACTCTGTATGGTCCTACAAAACGAGGCGCTAACTTTCCCTTAACTTCAAAGCGCTTCACTCCTCGAAGTGGTGATACTCGAAGATAAACTCTATCTCCGACTTCATGAACTGTCTACTTACGTTTAGAATCCGCATAACTCTTCTGCCTGGACTGGGCTACCTTGAGCCTATCGCGAATCAACCTCACTTTCTGTTCAGACTCTTTAATCAAATCTGGTCCAAACAACTGACGGTCCCCAACTTCGTCCCATAACAATGGTGTTCTACACCTCCTTCCGTACAAAGCTTCAAAAGGGGCCATCTTCAAACTGGTTTGATAATTGTTGTTGTAAGAAAACTCTGCATATGGCAAATTGTCGTCCCAACTAGATCCATAATCTAGCGCACAAGCTCTCAACATGTCTTCCAAAATCTGATTGACTCTCTCGGTCTGTCCATCTATCTGTGGGTGAAAGGCTGTACTGAATTCTAGCCTGGTTCCCAAGGTTTCATGTAACTGATTCCAAAACTTCGAGGTAAACTGGGTTCCTCGATACAATGGTCCTCGGAACTCCATGCAAACATACGATTCTGGTCATGTATATCTTTGCCAACTTAGCACTGGTGTAAGTGGTCTTCACTGGGATGAAATGAGCTACTTTCGTCAAACGGTCGACTACAACCCATATTGAGTCATAGCCTGAACGAGTCCTGGGCAATCCCGTGATAAAATCCATGCCTAGTTTATCCCACTTCCATTCGGGTATCGGCAATGGTTGTAGCAATCCTGCTGGCTTCTGATGTTCTGCCTTCACTCTCTGACATACATCACAAACTGCTACATACTCCGCAATATCCTTCTTCATACCGGTCCACCAGAAAGTATCCTTCAAATCCAAATACATCTTGGTATTTCCTGGGTGAATCGAGTACGGTGAATCATGGGCCTCTTGCAAGATCAAGTTCCCGATCTCCGGATCATTGGGCACGTAAACGCGGTCCTCAAACCATAAGGTATCGTGCTCATCCTCACGAAATCCCTTGGCTTTTCCTTTGCTCATCTTTTCCTTTATCTCGTTAATTTCCTTGTCTGTCTTCTGAGCTTCTCTGATATTTTCCATCAGGGTAGACTGAATCTCCAATGTTGCTAAATAGCCTCTTGGAACTATCTCCAAACATAGCTCGCGAAGATCCTCGGCTAACTCCTGGGGTAACTCTCCTGTCATGAGTGTGTGGACATGGCTCTTGCGGCTCAACGCATCTGCTACTACGTTAGCCTTCCCTGGGTGATAATGCAATCTCATATCATAGTCCTTAATAAGCTCCAACCATCTCCTCTGCCTGAGATTCAACTCCTTCTGCGTGAAAATGTACTTCAAACTCTTGTGATCCGTGTACACCTCACAATGGTTTCCGATGAGAAAATGTCTCCATGTCTTCAACGCATGCACTACGGCTGCTAATTCCAGATCATGCGTGGCATAATTCTTCTCATGGGGTTGTCGTGAAGCATATGACACAACTTCCTTCCTGCATAAGCACTGCTCCAAGTCCTCGACGAGAAGCGTCGCAATAAACTTCATAATCCTTGCGTTGATCTGGCAGAATCAACATTGGTGATGTAACCAATCGTTTCTTCAACTCTTGGAAACTAGCTTCACATTCCTCAGTCCAAATGAATTTGGTGTCCTTCTTCAATAACTCAGTCATGGGTTTTGCAATCTTTGAGAAATTCTCAATGAATCTCCGGTAGTATCCTGCGAGTCCAAGGAAACTCCGGATTTCTCCAACTGACGTGGGTGATTCCCAACTTGTTACTGTGTCAACTTTGACGGGGTCTACCGCTATTCCTTCTCCGGATATAACATGTCCGAGGAATCCAACTTCCTTCAGCCAAAACTCACATTTGTTGAACTTGGCGTACAACTGATGTTCTCTGAGTTTCTCAAGTACCAAACGCAAATGCTCCTTATGCTCCTCTTCATTCTTTGAGTAGATCAAAATATCATCAATGAACACTACGACGAACTTATCCAAAAACTCCATAAACACCTTGTTCATTAGGTTCATGAAACAGGCAGGTGCGTTAGTCAGACCAAATGACATAACGGTATACTCATACAGCCCATACCTGGTGGTAAAAGCCGTCTTAGGTATATCCTGCTCTCGAATCTTCAACTGGTGGTATCCTGATCGTAGATCGATCTTGGAAAATACCTTAGCTCCTTGTAAGCGGTCAAACAAATCATTAATCATCGGCAGTGGGTACTTGTTCTTGATGGTCACTTCATTCAATCCACGATAATCAACGACCATCCTTAACGATCCATCCTTCTTCTCCACTAGAAGTACAGGCGATCCCCAAGGTGACAAACTTGGCCGAATATAGCCTTTATCCAGTAACTCCTTAATCTGCTTCTTAATTTCCTCCAAATCTTTTGCGGGCATCCTGTACGGTCTCTTAGATATCGGTCCTGTGCCTGGCAAAAGTTCAATCAGAAACTCAATGTCTCTATCCGGTGGCATGCCTGGCAACTCTTCTGGAAATACATCCGGGTAATCCTTCACCACTGGTACTTCCTCCTGTACAACTCCTGATAAGGAATTCACTTGAGTCCTCTTCGGCACATGCCGGGATACATACTTAATCCTTCTTCCTTCTGGGGTGGTAAGCAAAATCGACTTACTGGCACAATCGATGTTCCCTCCATACTTTGATAACCAATCCATGCCTAATATCACATCCAATCCTTGCGATTCCAATATTATTAGGTCTGAGGGAAACACGTAGTTACCAATCCTTAATGGTAACCGATCACACCATAAACTAGCCATATACTCTGCTCCTGGCAAGGTTACTAACATGGGTGACCTAAGGGCTTGGGTTGGCAGTTTATACTTATCCACAAATCCCCTTGATATGTATGAATGCGATGCACCAGTATCAAAAAGAACGAGTGCAGTAAATGACTTAACCAAAAACTTACCTATTACTGCATCAGGCTGTGCTTCAACCTCTTCCACGCTAACATGGTTCACATGTCCTTTCTTGAAAGGGTTCGGCTTCTTCCCAGAGCTTCCATTTCCATTACCATTCTGGGCTTCAGGACATTCATTGGCATAATGTCCAGTATTTTGACATTTAAAGCAAGTGACTTGACTCAGGTCTCTCTTAGCTGGGGTTGAAGGGTTGGTACGGTTCTGTCCGTTGCTTCCTCCGTTCCCATTTCCATTCTTGGAGCCATTATGGTTGTGCGAACTACCTCCTCCATGGGTATGCTGAAACTGTCCTGCCGATTTCGGGGTAAAACGTGGCTTCTGCTGGGCTCCAGAATTATACTTCCCTTGTCCATACTTCCTCTTACGGTTTTCAATCTGCTGCTGTTTCCCCTCAATAATGAGTGCTCTATCTACCAACTCCTGGTAGTTGTTGAAGGTTGCTACCATTAGCTGCATGCTCAGCTCATCATTCAGTCCTTCCAAAAACTTCTCCTGCTTGGCTGCATCTGTAGCAACGTCATCTGGTGCATAACGTGCTAACTTACTGAAATCCTCCACATACTGGCCTACGGTGCGTCCTCCTTGGCGTAGGTTGCGAAAATCACGCTTCTTCATAGCCATAGCTCCTGCTAAAACATGGGCTGTACGGAAAGCTTGCTGAAACTGGTCCCATGTGACAGTGTCAATAGGGTGTGTGGCTGTGTAATTCTCCCACCATGATGCTGCAGGTCCATCAAGCTGATGTGCGGCAAAACGCATTCTTTCCGCATCTATGCATCATGCAGTGGTCAACTCCCTTCCAACTTTGCGGAGCCAAACATCTGCAACAATCGGCTCGGTGCTGCTGGAAAACACCGGCGGATTTAGCCTCAAGAAATGGGCTAGGTGATCAACAGGTGGTGGTGGTGGGTTGTTGTTGTTGTTGCCTTGGTTCTGTACTAACACTTGCATCAGGGCATTCTGTTGCTGAATCAACTGTGTGATCTCCGGTGGGAAAACAAATCCGGTGTCGCGTCTTGGAGGCATCTGATAGGTTAGAAAAGATGAGAGTTTAGAATAGAATGAGGTCTAGAGAGAAAACACTACCCATATGCTCATGAGACAAACACAATCAATATCACTCAATCAAATCAAACAAGGCATACAATCGATCTAACTAGCGTTACAAAAGTGCTCGAACTATCCTATATATATGGGGGAATACTACTACTGATATGGTGGTCTACTAGAAATTTTGATCAGTCGAAGACTCCATGATATCTGATCCAGCTTCATCAACAAAGTCATCTTCACTGGGGTCCGAGTCGGTGTCGTCGATGATGATGTAGTTATCTGGGCAAGCGCATTCATCATCTTCTCCTTTTGATACTGGATTTCCCATGAATACTCCAATCTTCTTCTCCAGGTCGTCATTCTTCCCTACTAGTGCGACGATTTCCTCCAAATAATCCTCGCGTGTAGCCTTGAGTTCTTCCTCCAACTCCTTGATCTTAGTCAATGCCTTCCTCAGATCTATCATGTCTGAGCACATCTAGTTCTCCTGGCGACGAATGTGTTGGTTTTGCTCCTGGATGAAAGCTGCAATTGATCCATCCTTCTTGGTGCTAATCATCTCCCATTGCTCGTCTCGGCGTCCACAAATCTGATAAATAGTATCCTTAAGCTCCCTGTGGTAGACTTCTCCAATGCGTCCCATAGAGATGTGGGCTGCCATGCTCTTCCCTAAACTCCAGGTTGGTGCTTCAAATGACAACTTTACAGGCTCAGTGACTGGCGTAAACGTCCTTCCTGGAACTTGAACTTGAATCTTCCAGCTCTCCTCTTCTGGTAATGTGGCGTTGTAGGTTCCGGTGATGCTTGGTATTCCAATGTTCAAGTACTTAGTGACTTCCATCAAGTGTCGTCCAAAAGGCGTATCTTCATCTGGTTGCATGAACTTGTTTCTTGCATCCGCCATTCCTAAAAGAGTAGAAAGTGGAGAGGAGTCAAAAATGAGAAGAGAGTAGTGTTCTAGGGTTTAAGCTTAATGGTCGTGTCCTACAGTCAGCGTGTGCTCTGATACCACCTTTTGTAGCGACCAGACCTCAAACAGTCTGTGCTGCTGTGCACCAGTGTCATCCCTGGATCAGTAATGCTGACACGCACAGTACAAATGGAGGATTTATAACAGAGTAGCAATCACACACTTATTATAACGAATATCTCAAAAGAGAATAAGTATGATAAATATGGCTTAAGGCCATCTAATACGATAACAGCGGAAGGCTTGGAAGATAAGTGAGTCCATCAACTCCAACGGCATCACTGAGTATAAGACCACGACCTAAGGCACCTTACTCGTCGTCTGAAAAGTCTGCAACATGAAACGTTGCAGCCCGAAAACGGGTCAGCACATGGAATAAGCTGGCAATGTAACACATAGAGAGTACTGAACAGAATAATAATATACTACATGCATATATGGCTGGTAGAAAGCTCTATGGTTACAGTTTTGCGAAAAGCCAGTTTTTCCCTACTTCAAAGGAATAAATTTTATTTAACTATCATGGTGGTTGTTAAACATTGAGATGGTTGACAGCATCTCAATCCCAATTAAGTATCATCATTAACCCAACAAAATTTATTAGAGTAACATGGTGATGAGATTCATATGATAATCCAAGTACTAGATACTCAAGTTGTCCATAACCGGGGACACGGCTAACCATGATTAGTTTATACACTCTGCAGAGGTTTGTGCACTTTTCCCACAAGACTCGATCGCCTCCGCTTGGTTCTCGCACTACATGATGTTTGAGAAACGGATGACCGAGACATAGTCTTTCAGAAGCGTTTGCACCTTACGATGTGATAGACCGTACCACCTACATCCCCTACATCTGCTAGTCTACCACTGTAAGAGTTCACACAACTTAATCAACTATGCTAGAGCCCATAATAGCTTGCGGCTGCACACGGAAGTTTCTAGCATGAATAATCTCATGATCCCTTTGAACCTGGGTGGCGGTCCAAAAGAAAAACAGGCAATCCTGGAATACCCAAGTACCTCAATCCACCCAGATGTGAGTTTTAGTTGCCACCTTAAGTAAACCATTAATTAACAATCTCACATCTGTCGTGAATATCTCTCAAACCCAATCCACGTCTACAAGCATAGCATAGCAATATAAGCAACGTAGAAGTAACTCCCAAGGGTTTGATAATGAAACGGGTGATAGGTACTACCTCATCTACTTCCCAATTCCCATAGTTTAATTAGATCCTAACCATGCAATGTTTGAGGGTTGATCTAATGCAATAAAACTGGGTAGTAAAAGGGATATGATCAAAGTGTTACTTGCCTTGCTGATGATCCGTGAAACCTAGAGATTTGAAGTAGCAAGCGGCGCACTCCGGGTACTCTATCGCAAACAAACAAGCAAACAATAAGTACTCATCTAATGCACAAGTAAAACTCAAATAAAGATCTAACCAGAAAGTTCAACTTAGGAACTCCGGTTTGCAAAAAGATTCAACTCAAACGAAGCAACGAAAGTCAAACGGCGAAAGAAACAAGCTTCCTTTACTAATCTGGATCTAAGTCAAATTTTACAGTAGCAAAAACTTGTTTGAGTAGGTTAAACGGAAAGAGAATTTCGAGATGAAACTCTAGGCGCTTGAATCGCCTGATTCCGATAAACAAGCGAAAAGTTAAACCAGAACGAAAATCTGATCAGAAATCGCGATCTGGAATAATCGCGGAAAATCCGACGAAAAAGAAAACTGACGAACAGTGAAACGAACGGACGTTTGTTAACAGTGTCAACCAACGAACGGATTGGTGAACGTTCACTAAGTAATAAAACCGAAAAAAATAAACCGATCTATAAAAAAAACTAGGGTTTAGAGAGAAACAAAAAACAACCGGGGCGTTTTTTTTAGAAACCGGACACGGCGATGGCGTTCGGCTACCTTGGTGAGCTGCTCCGGCGGGGCTTCCGACGGGTCGGGCAAGGGGCGGCGGGGCTCGAGCGTCGACGGGAGGCGTCGGGCGGCGGCATACGGGCTCCGGGGCGGCGGCGTCTTCGGCGGCGGCGCAGGCGCTCCTGGCGGCGGCGGCGGCGGCGGCCTCGAGCCGGACTCGTCGGCGGCGGGAGCCGTGCTCGGGAGGGAGACGGGGCGCGGGGCAGGCTGGGCCGTCGGCTAGGCTTCGGCCCAGTCGGCGCGCTCGGCGTTTTTTTTAATTCGCCGAATCAAAAAAAATCGCAGAAAAATAAATAAAAATCCAAAAATGCTAAATCAAAATTTTCCCGTCTAATTAAAATAATTAGAATGAGATGAACATTTCCTTGGCCCAAAAATGCAGTTTTGAAAATGTGCACTTTTTTAATGCAATTAAAATAGCAAATAAAAATCCGAATAAAATCCAATATTGGATTTTAATATTTTTACCTCCAATATTTCAGTTATTTTGGAGAAGTGATATTTTCTCCTCTCATTTATTTTAATACGAAATATTTTTCGAAGAGAAAAATAATTAAAACCAAAATCCTCGTTTTATTATTTGATAAAAATCAAATATGAAAAACCGGGAAAATCCCCAACTCTCTCCGAGGGTCCTTGAGTTGCTTAGGATTTATCGAGGATTTGCCAAAATGCAAATAAATATGCTATGCAATGATGATCTAATGTATAACATTCCAAATTGAAAATTTGGGATGTTACATGGGGGATATACATATGACCTGCGGCAGGACCTGGACGAGTAGAGCAGGAGATACCAGATCGATCTACGGATCACGGGGCGTGCCCTGACACGTGACGACGGCTATCTAGCCGGTCGCGACAAGCATAATCACGCCCGGGCCAAAAACCGCAGACGGACTCCATCTGAACTACGTCGTGACGTGGCCCGATATAGAGGCGCCGCACACCCCCTCTGCTTCGCTGATGAAGTAATGGAGCACGAATTCCCAGAAGGGTTTAAACCCGTGAACATCGAAATCATATGATGGGACAATAGACCCTGCGGTATGGATCGAAGATTTCCTTCTCCATATTCATATGGCCCGCGGTGATGATCTTCACGCCATCAAATACCTCCCACTAAAACTCAAGGGACCAGCTCGGCACTGGTTGAACAGCCTGCCCGAAAACTCCATTGGCAGCTGGGAGGACCTGGAAGACGCCTTCCGCGATAACTTCCAAGGTACATACGTCCGACCTCCAGATGGCGATGACCTAAGTCACATAGTTCAACAACCCGGAGAGTCACCCAGGAAATTCTGGACTAGGTTCTTGACTAAAAAGAACCAGATCATCAACTGTCCGGATGCCGAAGCCGTAGCGGCCTTTAAACACAATATCTGCAACGAATGGCTCGCCCGACACCTCGGCCAGGAAAGGCCGAAGTCCATGGCAGCCCTCACGGCACTCATGACCCGCTTTTGCATGGGCGAAGATAGCTGGCTAGCCCGTAGCAATAACAATGCAAGCGAACCTGGCACCTCTAAAGCCAGAAATAGCAACGGCAAGCCCCGACGCAACAAACACAAGCGTCGAAACAATGGTAACAATACCGATGACACGGCGGTCAACGCCGGATTCAGTGGCTCCAAGTCCAGCCAGTGGAAGAAGCCATTCAAGAGGAACAACCCGGGCTCATCCATCTTGGACCGCATACTCGATCATCCATGCCAGATACACGGCACCCCCGATAAACCAACCAATCACACCAACAGAAGCTGTTGGGTTTTTAAATAGGCCGGCAAGTTAAATGCTGAGAACAAGGAGAAGGGGTCGCAAAGCGAGGACGAGGACGAGGAGCCCCGCCAACCGAACACAGGGGGACAGAATAAGTTTCCCCCTTAGGTCAAAACGGTGAACATGATATACGCTACCGATATCCCCAAGAGGGAGCGCAAGCGCGCGCTCAGGGGCGTCTATGCGATAGAGCCAGTCGCCCCAAAATTTAATCAATGGTCGTCATGCCCGATCACCTTCGTCACAGGGACCATCCGGCTAGTATCCGTCATGGCGGTTCAGCCGCACTGGTCCTCGACCCAATAATTGATAGATTCCACCTCACGCGAGTCCTCATGGACGGTGGCAGCAGCCTCAATCTGCTCTATCAGGATACGGTGCGCAAAATGGGCATCGATCCATCAAGGATCAAGCCCACCAAAACTACCTTTAAAGGAGTTATACCAGGTGTAGAGGCCCGCTACATGGGCTCAATCACATTGGAGGTCGTCTTCGGATCCCCGGACAACTTCCGAAGCGAAGAGTTGATCTTCGACATCGTCCCCTTCCGTAGTGGCTATCACGCACTGCTCGAACGAACCACATTCGCTCGATTCAATGTGGTGCCACACTATGCTTATCTCAAGCTCAAGATGCCCGGACCACACAGCATCATAACAGCCAATGGAAACACGGAGCCCTCCCTCCGTACCGAGGAGCACACCGCGGCCCTGGCAACGGAAGTACAGAGCGGCCTTTTAAGGCAGAATTTTAATTCAGCGGCCAAGCTCCCGGACACTGTGAAACGAGTCTGGACTACTCTACAGCATGATAATCCGGCTCATCAGGAGCTAGACTAGCAATTCAACCTTTGTCTTAGTCCCGACCAAGTGGCGGCATACGTACCGTGCGTACATAACTACGCACTGAAAATACCATGGGCAGAGACGGAGGCATAACCAGACTGCGGTCCACAATACGACTCGACCTTCCCCGGACACATATACTTTCACTTTATTTTTTTATCCTTTTCAGGTCTCTTTTCCACAGGCCCCTCGTGGCGGCCTACTCAGCGGTCCTTTCGAAGGACGGATACACCAAGGCGGCAAGTAGCACCGACGCGTGGGGGGATTACTAGATGTCTTTCTCGACGGTCATTCTACCTGTTTTCAGGACCCACACGCAAGCTCCCCCTTGATCTTGGCATGTCAAATAGCCCGGGTGCTTATCGCACTATTTGTACAAATACGCTTTGACGTATTAATCTAATTATAATGAAAACAGTTTGTGGCCCAACTTACGTGGCATTGTGCTTACTACTTCATTTTTTCGCTATTCTTATCGATTGCACCCGTACACCTTGGTACGTCTTAAATTGGCCAGGGGCTTCACTGCACTCCATACTATGGCAACAAAGTCCGAACACTTTTACAGTACAGTTCGGCACCTCGAATTTTAGCATTATATGCATTGGCTCCGAATCATGTCTCTGGTCAATAGTTGGGTTGCCCGGCTCCTGTGCTTACTACCTTACGTTCCGCTCTATCGGCTAGGGTAGTAAAGGGAGAACTACTGCGCTTGTGTTTTTGGTTTATCCGAGCAAACACCTCAGTAGAGAAAGCCGAAAACTGACTGTCATGATGTGGCGAGGGCTGGTCAGCTATTCGGAGGTTCAAAATCTTTTGCGATTTTCCTGCCTTACGCAACGGATTGGCCTTCATCCGATCAGGTGTTTTTAGCACCCTAGTCCGGATTAAATACCAGCTAGGGGCTGCGCCTATATTTCTATTGTCAAACTCCTATGGCTAAGTGAGGGTGATAAAGCCACATAGTCCGATTGCCTGGTTCGTTGCGCTAAACACCTCCTTCAAGGACCAAATTTTTGGATAAAGAGTGTTTAGATTCATCCCGAACACCCCCGTACTACCTACATGGGGGCTGAAGCCGACGACTGGCCAACTCTCAGTTTTAACAAAACGGCCGCCAGGAGGTAACATCTTAAAATAACAAGCATTATATTACATAACGGCTCTGTTTCATAATACAGGAAGGGATAATATGAATGACTTCATTCAAAGATAATGTCTTTTGAACACTGCCCCTCTACAATACGGGATCCTATCAGGACATCTTCAAAATACCGCTCGGGCGTGCGGTGCTCCTTGCCCGCGGGCGGTCCCTCGGTCGCGAGCTTGATGGCGTCCATCTTCGCCCATTGTATATTGACGCGGCGAAGGACATCCGTGCACCTTCGATGCAGACCGATCGCTTGATGGCATCCAACCGAGGGCAGGCATTGACCAGCCGCTTCACGAGCCCGAAGTAGCTGCTGGGTATGCCTTCGGCAGGCCATAGCCGGATTATCAAATCCTTCATGGCTAGTTCGGCCACCCAATGCAGTTCGACCTGCTATTTTAGCTGATCGCTAAAGGGCACCGGATGCTCTGGCGCAAGGTATTGTGACCAGAACAGCTTCTCCGTCGAGCTCCCCTCTTCGGCTCGGAAGAACTCCGCAGCATCGGAAACACTTCATGGAAGATCCGCAAACGCCCCTAGAGAACTCCAAATCTGGGTCAGTAAGAGGTACCTTCTCTTCACATACTTGCTTTGCATAATAAAAGCCTTACCTGCCGCGATTTTCCTGGCCTCCTGGATTTCCTAGAGGGCGCCTTGGGCTTCGACCTGGGCATCTTGCGTGCTTTGGCAGGCCGTGGCAAGTTCAGACTTTTGATCCGCAATGTTGCGCTCCAAGGACTCGCATTTCTTCACGGCGTCCTGGAGCTCTTGCTGGACCTCATCGACCCTGGCCTCGTGCTTTTCGCGGGCAGCTTGTTCCTTGGCCGCTCTCTCCTCGGCCTCAGCCAGCGCCTTCTTGAGGGTCTCCACCTCGGTCGCCGCTCCTACAGATATCACGGCACTTTGATTAACACAAACAATTCATATCTCTCTATATATCTGAGCAGGTCATTAAATACCTTGCTTATCCTCCAACTGCTTTCTTGCTTGGCCGAGCTCCTCCTCGGCCCGCTCCAGCCTCTGCTTCAGTCCGGAGACTTCGGCAACTTGGGAAGTCGCGGCCAGCAGCGACGCCTGCTTATTCACATAGACATGTATGGTTAGTCTCCTACGAAAGTTATTTGATCCTCTGTCCGGCTTTTCTTTTCGAATACTAGACAGAGTCTCAGGGGCTACTGTCTATACCGTGAAATTCTCCTCAAATTGCACTGCTCACCTCAAAGCCTGTTAGAAGGCTAGTGCAGGCTTCAGTCAGTCCGCTCTTAACGGGCTGAACCCTCTCAACCACCGTACCCATAAGGATACGATGTTCCTCAACAATGGAAGCACCTCATAGCGCTTCTAGCAGATTATCCGGTGCCTCTGGATGGACAGAGGTCACTGGCGGAATAGGCGCACCTCCTCCTTTCGACGGAGGTTGCTTGCCTGATTCCAGAGCCATGTAGGTCTCCGGAATAGTATTCGGCTGGGGGCCGGATTGGATATGGCCCCCATCGCCAGTCTCCATGGGGATTTTCTCCCCCATGCGTTCGGCGGCCAAGGGATCACCCTCAGGCGCCACTCAAACGGCCTCCTGAACCTCTCCCTAGCCTAGGAAGGTCCTTTGGGACAGCACCTCGGCGTCGCCCTTGGCTGTGGGAGAGTAAGCCGCCGCCGGCGACTCGCTGGCCATCGCCTTCGAATCCAGCGAACCCCCCGATGAGGATCGCTGGGAGCTGTCGTGGGCCGGGCTACAGTGCATGATTTAACATGTTAAAACCATGGAATAAAGGAGCTGGATATATGTGTGCGTCTTTGAGTACTTACGGTTCGGCCAGGGGCTTATCCCTGTGGCGCCACTCGGAGCTGCTATCAGTGTCCCCCGCGGGTTATCCGCAAGGGAAACCTTCCCCTTCTTGGACGCCTCTACCTCCAGCTGCGTGGAGGCCGTCCTTTTCTTCCTTACCCCCTCGGGGAGAGTTGCTTTCTTCCTCCTCCTCCTCCTCGTCATCAGTGGCAGGTGGAGAGTGGGTTTCGGCGTCTTCGGACGTCATGTCCGAAGTGCCCTTATGGCGGAGGCCACCTCTGGTCCCCTTGGCCTTCTTCTTGGCCTTCTTCTCCGGAACCTGATAGGGCGCCGGAACCAGCATCTTCGTTAGAAGCGGGATAGCTGGGTTTTCGGGCAGTGGAGCTGGACACTGAATCTGCTCCGCCTTCCTTGTCCAGCCCTGAAAGAACAAATAGTGAGGCTTAGATATCTTCCTTCAGTATACCAGTAAAGGGGCCACCTTGAAATATGAAAAACTTACCGGACTGGCGGGATGGGCCAGGTCATGCCCACGGTCCTCGATCGTCTTCGGGCATGACTCGTTGGACTTGAAAAGCACCTTCCAGATGTCTTCGTGCGTTGTGCCGAAGAACTGTAGCAAGGTCTGGTGCTTAGCCGGATCGAACTCCCACAAATGGCAAGTCCGACTTTGGCATGGAAGGATCCGGCGAACTAGCATCACCTGGATCACATTGACAAGCTTGATGTTCTTGTCTACCATGCTCCGGATGCACGTCTGGAGCGCTGTCAGCTCGTCCTACGAAGACCAGTCCAGGCCCTTCTCTAGCCAGGAGGTCAGCCGCATCGGGGCTCCGGACTGGAATTCGGGAGCCGCGGCCCAGGTGGCTTCGTGAGGCTCTGTGACGTAGAACCACTGCTGTTACCACCCTTTTACGGTCTCCACGAAGTTACATTTGGGCCATGTGACGTTGGACATCTTGCTCACCAATGCGCCGCCGCACTCCACATGCTGGCCACCCACCACCTTCGGCTTCACATTGAAGATCTTTAGCCATAATCCGAAGTGGGGTGGGATGCGAAGGAAGGCCTCGCACACGACAATGAATGCCGAGATGTTGAGGAAGGAGTTGGGGGCCAGATCGTGGAAATCCACCCCATAGTAGAACATGAGTCCGCGAACAAATGGGTGAAGAGGGAATCCCAATCCGCGGACGAAGTGGGGGATGAATACCACCCTCTCATGGGGCTCCGGGGTGGGGATGATCTGCCCCTGGGCTAGAAGCCGGTGGGCGATTTCCGGGGCTAAGTACCCGGCCTCCTGGAGCTTGGTGATGTCCTTCTCCTTGATGGAGGAAACCATCCACTTGCCCTGCGCTCCAGATCCGGACATGGCTGCAGTGCTTTCTTGAGGCGGAAAGGATGAGAACTTGGGCGCTAGAGCTCAAGATTGGGTAGGCAGAGAGAGAGAGAGAAGGCGTGGGTGGAAAAGGGTGAACCCTTATCTCCTTATAAAGGCAGCGAATATGTAGCGCCTCCCCACTCGCCTTAAAACTCGCTTATTTCCCAAGGGCCGTATAGACGATTTGGATTACCCACGCCCGTATTGATGAGAATACCGCCAATAAAACCGCATCTCGAAATATGGAGTGGGAGGCTAAAAAACGGTTCGAAATAATGACCGGGCAGGGACGTGATGTCACACTACAAAAAGTTGTCAGCAGATTGGACTCGTGAAATGTTATACTCTCTGCGGTTGTGTGGTACTTGTTTTGCAGAGCCGGACACGTTTTCGGTGTTTGAAGGATGCATTGGAGTATTTGGAAAAGGAACCCGCCTTGCAATGCCGAAGACAATCTGCGCGCTGGACACCTCGTCATTGAAGCCTGGTTCAGGGGCTACTGAGGGAGTCCTGGATTAAGGGGTCCTCGGGCGTCCGACCTATTGTACATGGGCCGGACTATTGGGCCATGAAGATACAAGACAGAAGACTCTCTCCCGTGTCCGGATAGGACTCTCCTTGGCGCGGATGGCAAGCTTGGCTTTCGGATATGAAGATTCCTTTCTCTGTAACCAACTTTGTACAATCCTAGTCCCCTCCGTGTCCATATAAACCGGAGGGGTTAGTCCGTAGAGGCAGTCATAATCATAATCATACAAGCTAGACTTCTACGGTTTTAGCCATTACGATCTCGTGGTAGATCAACTCTTGTAATACTCATATTCACCAAGATCAATCAAGCAGGAAGTAGGGTATTACCTCCATAGAGAGGGCCCAAACCTGGATAAACATCGTGTCCCCTGTCTCCTGTTACCATCAACCTTAGACGCACATTTTGGGACCCCCTACCTGAGATCCGCCGATTTTGACACTGACAACCGTCCACAACTCTTTGTGTTCTACTCGTGCATATCATCTACGCATAAACCTAGCTCGGATGCCACTGTTGGGAAACGTTGCATGGAAAACAAAAAAATTCTATGCACACGCAAGATCTATCAAGGAGATGCATAGCAACAAGAGGGAGAGTGTGTCTATGTACCCTCGTAGACCGTAAGCGGAAGCATTTATTAACGTGGTTGATGTAGTCAAACTTCTTCGCGCTCCAACCGATCAAGTACCGAACGTAAGACACCTCCGTGTTCAGCACACGTTCAGCTCGGTGACGTCCTCGCCTTCTTGATCTAGCAAGACAGCAAAGTAGTGGATGAGTTCCGGCAGCACGACGGTGTGATGAAGGTGATGGTGAAGTTATCTCCGCAGGGCTTCGCCTAAGCACTACGAAAATATGACCGAGGGTGTAAACGACGAAGGGGAGCGCCGCACATGGCTAAGCAGTTGTCATGGTTATGTGTGGCGCCCCCTTCCCACATATATATAGGTGGGGGGAGGAGGGAGCAGCCAGGGGGCGCCCCCAAGTAGGCCGAATCCTACTTGGGATCCTTCCCAAGTGGCGCCCCCTACCATATTTGCCGGAGGGGGAAAGGAAAGGGGGGAGAGGGAAGGAAGGGGGAGGCCGAACCCCCCCTTTCCTTTCTCCCACTTTGCCGTCTGCCATAGGGGGTGCGCCAGCCCCTTGTGGGCTGGTGTGCTCCCCTCTAATGGCCCAATAGGCCCATTACCCTCTCGGGGGTGTCCGGTACCCACTCCGGTATTCCAATGACTACCCGGTACACTCTGAAATACTTCTAGAGTCCGAATACCATCGTCCTATATATCAATATTTACCTTCGGACCATTCCAGAGCTCCTCGTCATGTCCGTGATCTCATCCAGGACTCCGAACAACATTCGGTCACCAAATCATATAACTAACACTATATCATCAACAAACGTGAAGCGTGCGGACCCTACTGGTTCGAGAACTAGGTTGACATGACCGAGACAAATCTTCGGTCAATAACCAATAGCGGAACCTCGATGCCCATATTGTCTCCTACATATGCTACGAAGATCTTTATCAGTCGAACCTTATGACAACATATGTAATTCCCTTTGTCCATTGGTATGTTACTTGCCCTAGATTGTATCGTCGGTATCTTCATACCTAGTTCAATCTCGTTACCGGCAAGTCTCTTTACTCGTTCTGTAATACATCATCTTGCAACTAACTCCTTAGTCAATTTGCTTGCAAGGCTTCTTATGATGTGTATTATTGAGAGGGCCCAGAGATACCTCTCCGATACTCGGAGTGACAAATCCTAATCTCGATCTATGCTAACTCAACAAACACCTCCGGAGATACCTGTAGAGCATATTTATGACCACCTAGTTATGTTGTGACGTTTGATAGCACACAAGGTATTCCTCCGGTATCCGGGAGTTGCATAATCTCATAGTCGAAGGAATATGTATTTGACTTTAAGAAAGCAATAGTAATAAACTAAACGATCAATATGCTAAGCTAACGGATGGGTCTTGTCCATCACATCATTCTCCTAATGATGTGATCCCATTATCAAATGACAACACATGACTATGGTTAGGAAACCTTAACCATCTTTGATCAAGGAGCTAGTCTAGTAGAGGCTTACTAGGGACACGATATTTGTTTATATATTCACACATGTATTAAAGTTTTCAATCAACGCAATTCTAGCATGAATAATAAACCTTTATCATGAGTAAGAAAATATAAAATAACAAATTTATTTTTTGCCTCTAGGGAATATTTACTTCACACCATGCTGGTATCAGATAGTCCATGCTTGATTTATTGAATGCTCATTGCACTTCACTTATATCTTCTGAGTATGGCTTTATAGAATGCTTCATGTGCTTCACTTATATCATTTGAAGTTTGGATTGCCTGTTTCTCTATATATGGAACCGTTATTTGTAGAATGTCTTTTGCTTCACTTATATTTATTAGAGCATGGTCTTTCGTAGAAAGAATTAAACTATCATGCTTCACTTATATCTATGTAGAGAGTCAACGGGAATTGGTCATTCACATTGTTAGTCATAAAAATCCTACATAAAACTTGTGGATCACTGAATATGATATGTTTGATTCCTTGCAATAGTTTTGCGATATAGAGATGATAATATCTGGGAAGTACTAGTGGATGATTGTGGTTAGTAAGAATATTGGTGTTAAGGTTTGTGATTCCCGAAGCATGCACGTATAGTCTCTCGTTATGCTAAGAAGTTGGAGCATGATTTTGTAACATCCCAAATTTTCAATTTGGAATGTTATACATAGATCATCATTGCATATCATGTTTTGTTGCATTTTGATAAATCCTCGATAAATCCTAAGCAACTCAAGGACCCTCGGAGAGAGAGTTGGGGATTTTCTCGAATTTTCAAATTTGATTTTCAAACGAGGATTGTGGTTTTAATTATTTTTCTCTCTGGAAAAATATTTCATTTTAAATAAACGAGAGGAGAAAATATGACTTCTCCAAAACAATTGAAATACTGGAGGAAAAATGTTAAAATCATTATTTGGAATTTATTTGGATTTTATTTGCAATTTTTATTGCATTAAAAATATTGCATGTTTTCAAAATATTTATTTTGGATTATAAAAATATTCACCCTATTCTAGATTTTCTAACTAGACGGGGAAAATTTATTTCATATTTTTCTGATTTTTATTTATTTTTCTACGTATTATTTTCCGCGGAACTTATTTTTTTTAAAAAAATATGCCCGCGCGCCGACTGGGCCAAAGGCCCAGCCGACGGCCCGCCCGCGTCCTCACCTCGAGCCGCCGCCGCCGCCCCTCATCTCGCCGAGCGCCGCCGCCCGCACTTGCCCGCCGCCGCCGCCGGGTGTCGCCGGAGTCGCCCCCCCGAGCCCCGCACCCCGCCGCCAAGCCCCGCCGCCGGAGCCCTCACCGGAGCCCGCCCGTCGAGGTACTGCCGCCGCCCGTGTCCGTCGTTGCCGGTTTTCTGTAAAAAAAACCCTTCGTTTAAAAAAAACCCTAGATCGGTTTTTTTCGGTTTTATTATTTTGCGAGCGATTCACCGAACCGTTCATTCTAACGAACGCGTTCGTCGGTTTTTCTCTGTTAACGAACGTCCGTTATTTAACCGTTCGTCCGTTTTTCTTTTTCGTCGGATTTTTCTGCGATTATCTCAGATTCGATTTCTGATCGAATCTTCGATTCTGTTTAACTTCTCGCTCGTTTATCGGAATCAGGCGATTCAAGCGCCCAGAGTTTCGTCTCGAAATTTTCTTTCCGTTTAACTTACTCAAACAAGTTTTTGCTACAGTAAAATTTGACCTAGATCCAGATTAGAAAACGAAGTTTCTTTCTTTCGCCGTTTGACTTTCGTTGCTTCTTTCGAGTTGATTCTTTTTGCAAACCGGAGTTCTTAAGTTGAACTTTCTGGTTAGATCTTTCATTCGAGTTTTACCTGTGCATTAGATGAGTTCTGATTGTATGCTTGTTTGTTTGCGATAGAGTACCCGGAGTGTGCCGCTTGTTACTTCGAATCGCTAGGTTTTGCGGATCACCAGCAAGGCAAGTAACACTTTGATCATATCCCTTTCATACCCAGTTTTTATGCATTAGATTCAACCCTCAAACACTTGCATGATTAGGATCTAATTAAACTGTGGGTATTGGGAAGTAGATGAGGTAGAACCTATTACCTGTTCTCTATTCAAACCCTTGGGAGTTACTTCTACGTTGCTTTTACCATTGCCATGCTATGCTCGTAGACGTGGATTGGGTTTGAGTGAAATTCATGACAGATGTGAGATTGTTAATTAATGGTTTACTTAAGGTGGCAACTTAAACTCACATCTGGGTGGATTGAGGTACCTGGGTATTCCAGGATTGCCTGTTTTCTTTTGGACCGCCACCCAGGTTCAAAGGGATCATGAGATTATTCATGCTAGAAACTTCCGTGTGCAGCCGCAAGCTATTATGGGCTCTAGCATAGTTGACTAAGTTGTGTGAACTCTTACAGTGGTAGACTAGCAGATGTAGGGGAAAGTAGGTGTAACTGTCTACCCATACGTAAGGTGCAAACACTTCTGAAAGACTGTGTCTTGGTCATCCGTTACTCAAACACCATGTAGTGCGAGTAATCCAACGGAGGAGATCAAGTCTTGTGGGGAAAAGTGCACAAACCTCTGCAGAGTGTATAAACTAATCATGGTTAGCCGTGTCCCCGGTTATGGACAACTTGAGTATCTAGTACTTGGATTATCATGTGAATCTCAACACTATGTTACCTCTAATTAATTTTGTTGGGTTATTGATGACTTTTTAATTGGGATTGAGATGCTGTCAACCATCTCAATGTTTCACAACCACCATGACAGTTAAATAAAATTTATTCCTTTGAAGTAGGATAAAATTGGCTTTTCGCAAAACTGTAACCATAGAGCTTTCCACCAGCCATATATGCATGTAGTATAGCATTATTTTGTTCATTATTCTCTATGTGTTACTTTGCCAGCATATTCTATGTGCTGACCCGTTTTCGGGCTGCAACGTTTCATGTTGCAGACTTTTCAGACGACGAGTAAGATGCCCTAGGTCGTGGTCTTATACTCAGTGATGCCGCTGGAGTTGATGGACTCACTTATCTTCCAAGTCTTCCGCTGTTATCGTTATTAGATGGCCTTAAGCCATGCTTATCATACTTAATCTCTTTGGATATATTCGATGTAATAAGTGTGTGATTGCTACTCTGTTATAAATCCTCCATTTGTACTGTGCGTGTCAGCATTACTGATCCAGGGATGACACTGGTGCACAGCAGCACAGGCCATTTGAGGTCTGGTCGCTACAAAGTTGGTATTAGAGCACACGCTGACTATAGGACACGACCACTAAGCTTAAGCCCTAGAAAGCTTCTCTCTTCTCATTTCTGACCCCTCTCCACTTTCTACTCTTTTAGGAATGGCGAATGCAAGGAGCAAGTTCATGCAACCAGATGAAGACACGCCGTTTGGACGACATTTGAAGGAAGTCACCAAGTACTTGAACATAGGAATACCAAGCGTCACCGGAACCTACAACGCCACATTACCTGAAGAGGAGAGCTGGGAGATTCAAGTTATCATTCCAGGAAGGATGTTTAGTGCCATGAGATTGGTTTTCGAAGCACCAACTTGGAGTTTAGGGAAGAGCATGGCCGCACACATCGCCATGGGACGCATCGGAGAAGTCTACCACCAGGAGCTTAAGGATACAATTTATCAGATTTGTGGACGTCGAGACGCGCAATGGGAGATGATCAGAACCAAGAAGGATGGATCAATTGCAGCTTTCATCCAGGAGCAGAACCAACATATTCGACGCCAGGAGAATCAAATGTGCACGGACAAGGAAGAATTGAAGAAGGCATTCACGAAGATCAAGGAACTCCAAGAAGAACTCAAGACTACACGCGAAGATTACTTGGAGGAAATCAACGCACTAGTAGGGAAGATTGACGACCTGGACAATAAGATTGGAGCATTCGTGGGAAATCCAGTGCCAAAAGCAGAAGTCGACGAATGCACTTGTCCGGATAACTACATCATCATCGACGACACCGACTCGGAACCAAGTGAAGACGAATGAATTGATGAAGCTGGAGCAGACATCATGGAGTCTTCAACGGATCAGAATTTTTAGTAGACCACCATATCAGTAGTAGTTTTCCCCCATTTAATAGTATAGTTCAAGCACTTTGTAACGCTAGTTAGATCGATTGTTTTGCCTTGTTTGTATTGATTGAGTGATATTGATTGGATTTGTCTCATGAGCATATGGGTAGTGTTTTCTCTCTAGACCTCATTCTGTTCTTAATTCTCATCTTTTCTAAACCTATCCGATGCCTCCGAGACGCGACACCGGATTTGTTTTCCCGCCAGAAATCACCCAGTTGATTCAGCAACAGAATGCCCTGATGCAAGTGTTAGTTCACGACCAAGGCAACAACAACAACAACAACCCACCGCCACCACCACCTGTTGATCACTTCGCCCGTTTCTTAAGGCTAAACCCGCCGGTGTTTTCCAGTAGCACCGAGCCGATTGTTGCAGATGATTGGCTCCGCAAAGTTGGAAGGGAGTTGACCACTGCAGGATGCACAGATGCGGAAAGAGTGCGTTTTGCCGCACATCAGTTTGATGGACCCGCAGCATCATGGTGGGAGAATTACACAGCCACGCACCCTATTGACACTGTCACATGGGACCAGTTTCAGCAAGCTTTCCGTACAGCTCATGTTTCAGCAGGAGCTATGGCTATGAAGAAGCGTGAGTTTCGCAACCTACGCCAAGGAGGACGCACCGTAGGCCAGTATGTGGAGGAATTCAGTAAGTTAGCACGTTATGCACCAGATGACGTTGCTACAGATGCTGCTAAGCAGGAGAAGTTTTTGGAAGGACTAAATGATGAACTGAGTATGCAATTGATGGTAGCAACCTTCAACAACTACCAGGAGTTGGTAGATAGAGCTCTCATGATTGAAGGGAAGCAACAGCAGATTGAAAACCGTAAGAGGAAGTATGGACAAGGGAAGTACAACTCAGGAGCTCAGCAGAAGCCTCGATTTACCCCGAAGCCGGGAGGACAGTTTCAGCATACCCATGGAGGAGGTAGTTCGCACAACCATAATGGCTCTAAAAATGGTAATGGGAATGGAGGAAGCAACGGACAGAACCGCACCAACCCATCTACCCCAGCCAAGAGGGACCTAAGCCAAGTCACTTGTTTTAAGTGCCAGAAGAATGGACATTATGCCAATGAATGTCCTGAAGCCCAAAATGGAAATGGCAATGGAAGCTCTGGGAAGAAGCCGAACCCGTTCAACAAAGGGCATGTGAACCACGTGAGCATGGAGGAGGTTGAAGCTCAGCCTGATGCAGTAATAGGTAAGTTTTTGGTTAAGTCATTTACTGCAACCGTTCTTTTCGATACTGGTGCATCGCATTCATACATATCAAGGGGATTCGTGAATAAGTTTAAGATGTCCACCAAAGTTCTCAGAAACCCTATGTTAGTAACCTCGCCAGGAGCAGAGTATATGGCCACCCAAGGATGTTTTCAGATACCATTGGCCATTGGTAGGCATGTTTTCCCCTCAGACCTCATTGTTTTGGAATCGCAAGGTTTGAATGTGATTTTGGGAATGGATTGACTATCGTTGTATGGAGGAAACATCGATTGTGCCAGCAAGACGATTTTGCTTACCACCCCGGAAGGAAAAAGGATCAAGTATGTATCTCGGCATATGCCGAAGAGGACTCAGGTAAATTCCTTATCAGGAGTTGTACAGGAGGAAGTACCAGTGGTGAAGGATTATCCGGATGTATTTCCAGAAGAGTTGCCAGGCATGCCACCGGATAGAGACATTGAGTTCTTGATTGAACTTTTGCCAGGCACAGGGCCAATATCTAAGAGACCGTACAGGATGCCCGCAAAGGATTTGGAGGAAATTAAGAAGCAGATCAAGGAGTTACTAGATAAAGGCTATATTCGCCCAAGTTCGTCACCTTGGGGATCACCAGTACTTCTAGTGGAGAAGAAAGATGGATCGCTAAGGATGGTTGTTGATTACCGAGGATTGAATGAAGTGACCATCAAAAACAAGTACCCACTGCCGATGATCAATGATTTGTTTGACCGCCTGCAAGGAGCTAAAGTATTTTCCAAGATCGATCTACGATCAGGATACCATCAGTTAAAGATTCGAGAGCAGGATATACCTAAGACGACATTTACCACCAGATATGGATTGTATGAGTATACCGTTATGTCATTTGGACTGACTAACGCACCTGCCTATTTCATGAACCTGATGAACAAAGTGTTTATGGAGTTTTTGGATAAGTTCGTCGTGGTGTTCATTGATGACATTTTAATCTTTTCCAAGGATGAAGAAGAGCATGAGGAGCATTTACGATTGGTACTTGAGAAGCTCAGAGAACATCAGTTATATGCCAAGTTCAGCAAATGTGAGTTTTGGTTGCAGGAAGTTGGATTCCTTGGACATGTTATTTCTGGAGAAGGAATAGCAGTAGACCCTGCCAAGGTTGACATAGTGACAAGTTGGGAATCACCCACGACAGTTGGAGAAATCCAGAGTTTTCTTGGACTTGCAGGATACTACCGGAGATTCATCGAGAATTTCTCAAGGATTGCTAAGCCCATGACTGAGCTATTGAAGAAGGACACCAAATTCAATTGGACTGAGGAATGTGAAGCTAGTTTCCAAGAGTTGAAGAAACGATTGGTTACATCACCAGTGTTGATTCTGCCAGATCAACGCAAGGACTATGAAGTTTATTGCGACGCTTCACGTCGAGGACTTGGAGCAGTGCTTATGCAGGAAGGAAGAGTTGTGTCGTATGCTTCACGACAACTTAAACCCCATGAGAAGAATTATGCTACGCATGATTTGGAATTAGCAGCCGTGGTGCATGCATTGAAGACATGGAGACATTTTCTCATCGGAAATCATTGTGAAGTGTACACGGATCACAAGAGTTTGAAGTACATCTTCACGCAGAAGGAGTTAAACCTCAGATAGAGGAGATGGTTGGAGCTCATTAAAGATTATGATATGAGATTGCATTATCACCCTGGAAAGGCTAACGTAGTAGCAGACGCGTTGAGCCGCAAGAGTCATGTCAACACCCTCATGACAGGAGAGTTACCTCAGGAGTTAGCCGAGGACCTTTGCGAGCTATGTTTGGAGATAGTCCCAAGAGGCTATTTAGCGACATTGGAGATTCAGTCTACCTTGATGGAAAGGATCAGAGAAGCTCAGAAGACAGACAAGGAGATTGAGGAGATAAAGGAGAAGATGAGCAAAGGAAAAGCCAAGGGATTTCGTGAGGATGAGCACGATACCTTATGGTTCGAGGACCGCGTATATGTGCCTAATGATCCGGAGATCAGGAAGTTGATTTTGCAAGAAGCTCATGATTCACCATACTCGATTCACCCAAGGAATACCAAGATGTATTTGGATTTAAAGAATACTTTCTGGTGGACCGGAATGAAGAAGGATATTGCAGAGTATGTAGCAGTTTGTGATGTGTGTCAGAGATTGAAGGCAGAGCATCAGAAGCCACCAGGATTGCTACAACCATTGCCGATACCCGAATGGAAGTGGGATAAAATAGGCATGGATTTTATCACGGGATTACCCAGGACTCGTTCAGGCTATGACTCAATATGGGTTATAGTTGACCGTTTGACGAAAGTGGCTCATTTCATTCCAGTAAAGACCACTTACACCAGTGCTAAGTTGGCAAAGATATACATGACCAGGATCGTATGTTTGCATGGAGTTCCGAGGACCATTGTATCAGACAGAGGAACCCAATTTACCTCGAAGTTTTGGAAGCAGTTACATGAAACGTTGGGAACCAGGTTGGAATTTAGTACAGCATTTCACCCGCAGACAGATGGACAGACCGAAAGAGTCAACCAGATTTTGGAGGACATGTTGAGAGCTTGTGCACTAGATTATGGATCTAGTTGGGACGACAACTTGCCATATGCGGAGTTTTCGTATAACAACAGTTATCAAACCAGTTTGAAGATGGCCCCTTTCGAAGCTTTGTACGGAAGGAGGTGTAGAACACCGTTGTTATGGGACGAAGTTGGAAACCGCCAGCTGTTTGGGCCAGATTTGATTAAGGAGTCTGAACAGAAAGTGAGATTGATTCGCGATAGGCTCAAGGTAGCCCAGTCCAGGCAGAAGAGTTATGCCGATTCTAAACGAAAGGAGACAGTTCAGGAAATTGGAGACCGAGTATATCTTCGAGTATCACCCCTTCGAGGAGTGAAGCGCTTTGGAGTTAAGGGAAAGTTAGCACCCCGTTTTATCGGACCATACAGAGTGTTGGAACGTATGGAAGAAGTTGCTTACAAGCTGGAATTGCCCGAAGGATTGTCTGGAGTTCATGATGTATTTCACGTTTCGCAGTTGAAGAAGTGCCACGCAGAGATGGCTGAGATACCACTGAGAGATACTGTGCCACTCGAAGCGATACAGTAGGAAAGTGATTTGACTTATGAGGAGAAACCAGTTAAGATTCTCGAGTATGCCAGCCGAGTTACCCGCAGCAAGGTAACAAGTTTTGCAAAGTTCAGTGGAGTCACCACACAGAGGATGAAGCCACCTGGGAGCGAGAGGAAGATCTACGGAAAGACCACTCCCACCTGTTTTCTAGCCAACCCGAATCTCGATAGCGAGATTCATCTTAAGGGGGGTAGGTTTGTAACATCCCAAATTTTCAATTTGGAATGTTATACATAGATCATCATTTCATATCATGTTTTGTTGCATTTTGATAAATCCTCGATAAATCCTAAGCAACTCAAGGACCCTCGGAGAGAGAGTTGGGGATTTTCTCGAATTTTCAAATTTGATTTTCAAACGAGGATTGTGGTTTTAATTATTTTTCTCTCCGGAAAAATATTTCATTTTAAATAAACGAGAGGAGAAAATATGACTTCTCCAAAACAATTGAAATACTGGAGGAAAAATGTTAAAATCATTATTTGGAATTTATTTGGAATTTATTTGCAATTTTTATTGCATTAAAAATATTGCATGTTTTCAAATTATTTGTTTTGGATCATAAAAATGTTCACCCTATTCTAGATTTTCTAACTAGACGGGGAAAATTTATTTCATATTTTTCTGTTTTTTATTTATTTTCTACGTATTATTTTCCGCGGAACTTATTTAAAAAAAAATGCCCGCGCGCCGACTGGGCCAAAGGCCCAGCCGACGGCCCGCCCGCGTCCTCACCTCGAGCCGCCGCCGCCGCCCCTCATCTCGCCGAGCGCCGCCGCCCGCACTTGCCCGCCGCCGCCGCCGGGAGTCGCCGGAGCCGCCGCCCCTCGTCGCCGGAGTCGCCCCCCGAGCCTCGCACCCCGCCGCCAAGCCCCGCCGCCGGAGCCCTCGCCGGAGCCCGCCCGTCGAGGTACTGCCGCCGCCCGTTTCCGTCGTTGCCGGTTTTCTGTAAAAAAAACCCTTCGTTTAAAAAAAACCCTAGATCGGTTTTTTTTCGGTTTTATTATTTTGCGAGCGATTCACCGAACCGTTCGTTCTAACGAACGCGTTCGTCGGTTTTTCTCTGTTAACGAACGTCCGTTATTTAACCGTTCGTCCGTTTTTCTTTTTCGTCGGATTTTTCTGCGATTATCTCAGATTCGATTTCTGATCGAATCTTCGATTCTGTTTAACTTCTCGCTCGTTTATCAGAATCAGGCGATTCAAGCGCCCAGAGTTTCGTCTCGAAATTTTCTTTCCGTTTAACTTACTCAAACAAGTTTTTGCTACAGTAAAATTTGACCTAGATCCAGATTAGCAAACGAAGTTTCTTTCTTTCGCCGTTTGACTTTCGTTGCTTCTTTCGAGTTGATTCTTTTTGCAAACCGGAGTTCTTAAGTTGAACTTTCTGGTTAGATCTTTCATTCGAGTTTTACCTGTGCATTAGATGAGTTCTGATTGTATGCTTGTTTGTTTGCGATAGAGTACCCGGAGTGTGCCGCTTGTTACTTCGAATCGCTAGGTTTTGCGGATCACCAGCAAGGCAAGTAACACTTTGATCATATCCCTTTCATACCCAGTTTTTATGCATTAGATTCAACCCTCAAACACTTGCATGATTAGGATCTAATTAAACTGTGGGTATTGGGAAGTAGATGAGGTAGAACCTATTACCTGTTCTCTATTCAAACCCTTGGGAGTTACTTCTACGTTGCTTTTACCATTGCCATGCTATGCTCGTAGACGTGGATTGGGTTTGAGTGAAATTCATGACAGATGTGAGATTGTTAATTAATGGTTTACTTAAGGTGGCAACTTAAACTCACATCTGGGTGGATTGAGGTACCTGGGTATTCCAGGATTGCCTGTTTTCTTTTGGACCGCCACCCAGGTTCAAAGGGATCATGAGATTATTCATGCTAGAAACTTCCGTGTGCAGCCGCAAGCTATTATGGGCTCTAGCATAGTTGACTAAGTTGTGTGAACTCTTACAGTGGTAGACTAGCAGATGTAGGGGAAAGTAGGTGTAACTGTCTACCCATACGTAAGGTGCAAACACTTCTGAAAGACTGTGTCTTGGTCATCCGTTACTCAAACACCATGTAGTGCGAGTAATCCAACGGAGGAGATCAAGTCTTGTGGGGAAAAGTGCACAAACCTCTGCAGAGTGTATAAACTAATCATGGTTAGCCGTGTCCCCGGTTATGGACAACTTGAGTATCTAGTACTTGGATTATCATGTGAATCTCAACACTATGTTACCTCTAATTAATTTTGTTGGGTTATTGATGACTTTTTAATTGGGATTGAGATGCTGTCAACCATCTCAATGTTTCACAACCACCATGACAGTTAAATAAAATTTATTCCTTTGAAGTAGGATAAAATTGGCTTTTCGCAAAACTGTAACCATAGAGCTTTCCACCAGCCATATATGCATGTAGTATAGCATTATTTTGTTCATTATTCTCTATGTGTTACTTTGCCAGCATATTCTATGTGCTGACCCGTTTTCGGGCTGCAACGTTTCATGTTGCAGACTTTTCAGACGACGAGTAAGATGCCCTAGGTCGTGGTCTTATACTCAGTGATGCCGCTGGAGTTGATGGACTCACTTATCTTCCAAGTCTTCCGCTGTTATCGTTATTAGATGGCCTTAAGCCATGCTTATCATACTTAATCTCTTTGGATATATTCGATGTAATAAGTGTGTGATTGCTACTCTGTTATAAATCCTCCATTTGTACTGTGCGTGTCAGCATTACTGATCCAGGGATGACACTAGTGCACAGCAGCACAGGCCATTTGAGGTCTGGTCGCTACAGATTTATTATTGATTGTCTTCCTTATGAGTGGCAGTCGGGGATGAACGATGGTCTTTTCCTACCAATCGATCCCCCTAGGGGCATGCGTAGTAGTACTTTGCTTTGAGGGCTAAAAAACTTTTGCAATAACTATGTGAGTTCTTTATGACTAATGTGAGTCCATGGATTATACACACTCTTACCTTTCCACAACTTGCTAGCCTCTTCGGTACCGTGCATTGCCCTTTCTCACCTCGAGATGTGGTGCAAACTTCGCCAGTGCATCCAAACCCCGTGATATGATACGCTCTATCACACAAAAGCCTTATTATAACTTCCTCAAAACAGCCACCATATCTACCGATTATGGCATTTCCATAGCCATTCCGAGATATATTGCCATGCAACTTCCATCATCATCATATACATGACTTGAGCATTCATTGTCATATTGCTTTGCATGATCGTAAGATAGCTAGCATGATATTTTCATGGCTTGTTCGTTTTTTGATATCTTTGCTACGCTAGATAATTGCACATCCTGGTACACTACCAGAGGCATTCATATAGAGTCATACTTTGTTCTAGGTATCGAGTTGTAATATTGTGTTGTAAGTAAATAGAAGTGTGGTGATAATCATTATTCATTATTAGAGCATGTCCTAGTGAGGAAAGGATGATGGAGACTACGATTCCCCCACAAGTCGGGATGGGACTCCGAACTAAAAGAGAAAAAAGTAAAAAGGGAAAAAAAGTGAGGCCAAAAAGAGCCCAAGGAGAAAAAGAGAAAAAGGAGAAAAAAATGAAAGAAAATGACAGAAGGGGTGTGCCAATTCCACACTTATGCTTCAAAGTAGCACCATGTTTTTCATGTAGAGAGTCTCCTATGTAGTCACTTTCATATACTAGTTGGAATTTTTCATTATAGAACTTGGCTTGTATATTCAGATGATGGGCTTCCTCAAATGCCCGAGGTCTTTATGAGCAAGCAAGTTGGATATACACCCACTTAGTTTTCATATTGAGCTTTCATACACTTATAGATCTTAGTGCATCCGTTGCATGACAATCCCTACTCCTCGCACTGATATCATTTGATGGGCACCTCCATAGCCCGTTGATTAGCCGCGTCGATGTAAAACTTTCTTAGTTTTTTGTCTCCTCTATGTTTAACCCTATCATCATACTCTATTCCACCCATAGTGCTATGTCCATGGATTGCACCCATGTATTGCTTGGGGGTTGAAAAAGCTGAAGCGCATTAAAAAGTATGAACCAATTGCTCGACTTGTCATCGGGGTTGTGCATGATAAAAAGTTTGTGTTAAGAAGATGGAGCATGACAACAATATATGATTTTGTAGGGATAGAGTTCTTTAGCATTGATATTTTGCAAGACATGATTGTTTGTTGGGATGCCTTAGTGATGTCTTTATGTCAAATTGTAGACTATTGCTTTGAATCACTCGTGTCTTAATATCCATTCCATGATTACATATATGATCAAGATTATGATAGGTAGCATTCCACATCAAAAGTTATCTTTTTGATCATTTACCTACTCGAGGACGAGCAGGAATTAAGCTTGGGGATGTTGATACATCTCCGTTGTATCTATAATTTTTATTGTTCCATGCCAATATTATACAACTTTCACATATTTTGGCAACATTTTATATGATATATTAGACTTACACTACTGCAGGATGCTGCTAATGCGACACTACGATCAGAGACCCTTCGAGAAACTGTGTGCGATGCAGTAATCGCAAACGGTGGTGTATGAAAACCGTCAAAAAAGGTGCAAAACGTTTGAGATGGAGGATGCATCAAACACGGTTCAGATTTTAGTTGCGTGTGCGATTCAGGCCACACGGTTAACCCGTTCAAACTTTTTGCGATGAGGCAGAACAACAGAAACGGGCAGCCATATCAATGTGTGTGCGATATACGACATACAGTTCGCTCCGACGAACCGTTTGCTATTAGGGAGTGCAACATAAAAGGTTAGCCACATCAAGGTGTGTGTGATATAGGGCATACGGTTCACTCGGACGAACTGTATTCGATTAGCGAACGCAACATAAACGGTTCAACTTAACAAGATGTGTGTGATATGTGGCAAACAACCGACTCGGATGAACTATTTGCGATGAGAATTTACAACACAGACGGTTAATATAGTTAGTTCCTATGCGATTCTGTGTGTACAAAAAACTTTGAAAAATGCAAACTAGTTGCTTGCGGTGGCTAGGAGTATCGCACATGATGTGTCTGCGAGTACTCATGTGCGATGATTAGTAAGTTACATATGCATTTCCTTATGTTAACACTTGTGTGATAAATAACACGTGGCACCGGCTACGGTATTCGGGTTGTGTGTGTGCTCCAGTTAGTCTTCCCGCGCTCCAGCGAATGCTTCCCGCACTCCACATGGGTGAATTGTAAAATCCACGCCTATTCCCTCACCGGTTTCCCGCCACCAGCTAACGGCTTGCTACATATAACCCAGGCGGCAACGCACCGCCGCGACACTCTGCGAAGATCTATTCCTCACCCATCTACCATTAGTTATTCCAAGCATGCCAGGCAACGACCAAAGCTTCGACGTCGACGCCTACCTGCGTTACATCTTCGGCGAGGAGAACAAGCCGGAGCAGGTCGGGGAGCAAGAGCTTCATCAGCCGGTGCAGGCACCATGGCCCATCGGCAGCGATATCGGCGTCACAGTCCTTGGCAGCACAATCGACATATTGCAGAGGAGGTGTGATGAGCAGTTTTCCATCCACCGTGCAAAAGATCCAGAGCTGCTCAGCGGCATGATCGATGACCCACCCGAAGAACCGCCGTCACCAGTGCTCATCGAGAGCCTGATGCCCCGCAAGGAATGGGCACATGACCTCTGCGATTCAGTCAAGACAAAGGCAGCCTGCAGCTTCATCATAGCCCGCGGCGGCCGTGTCAACCTCGATCCCAATGATGTGGTGGCCAGGCTCGAGCGCATCCTTGGCAAAGGTGACGTCCCCGACGAAGTAGAACATCGCCAACTTGATATCTTGAGGATGCAAGACGGAATTTGCTACCAGGCCATAGACATGGAAATGGAGCGGTTCCACGGAGTTGTCATGAGCGCGATTGCACGCTGTCAAGCTCTTCTGGAAGAGGCCTAGCAGCCCCAAGAGCCTCCCAGGAGGTCAGCCGCATCGGGGCTCCGGACTGGAATTCGGGAGTCGCGACCCAGGTGGCTTTGCGAGGCTCTGTGACGTAGAACCAGTGCTGTTGCCACCCTTTGACGGTCTCCACGAAGGTACATTTGGGCCATGTGACATTGGGCATCTTGCTCACCATGGCGCCGCCGCACTCTACATGTTGGCCACCCACCACCTTCGGCTTCACATTGAAGATCTTTAGCCATAATCCGAAGTGGGGTGGGATGCGGAGGAAGGCCTCGCACAAGACAATGAATGCCGAGATATTGAGGAAGGAGTTGGGGGCCAGATCGTCGAAATCCACCCCGTAGTAGAACATGAGTCCGCGGAAAAATGGGTGAAGAGGGAATCCCAATCCGCAGACGAAGTGGGGGATGAATACCACCCTCTCATGGGGCTCCGGGTTGGGGAGGATCTGCCCCTGGGCTGGAAGCCGGTGGGCGATTTCCGGGCTAACTACCCGGCCTCCCGGAGCTTGGTGATGTCCTTCTCCTTGATGGAGGAAACCATCCACTTGCCTTGCGCTCCAGATCTGGACATGGCTGGAGTGCTTTCTTGAGGCGGAAAGGATGAGAACTTGGGTGCTAGAGCTCGAGAGTGGGTAGGCAGAGAGAGAAGGCGTGGGTGGAAAAGGGTGAACCCTTATCTCCTTATAAAGTCAGCGAATATCAAGCGCCTCCCCACTCGCCTTAAAACCCGCTTATTTCCCAAGGGCCGTATAGACGGCAAGGTTGGGTTACCCACGCCCATATTGATGAGAATCCCGCAATAAGGGGACACGATCTCTGCTTTGACAAGACATGCCAATAATACCGCATCTCGAAATATGGAGCGGGAGGCTAAATAACGGTTCGAAATAATGACCGGGCAGGGACGTGATGTCACACTACAAAAAGTTGTCAGCAGATTGGACTCGTGAAATGTTATACTCTCTGCGGTTGTGTGTGGTACTTGTTTTGCAGAGCCGGACACGTTTTCGGTGTTTGAAGGATGCGTTGGAGTATTCAGAAAAGGAACCCTCCTTGCAATGCCGAAGACAATCTGCGCGCCGGACACCTCATCATTGAAGCCTGGTTCCGGGGTTACTGAGGGAGTCCTGGATTAAGGGGTCCTCGGGCGTCCTACCTATTGGACATGGGCCGAACTGTTGGGCCATGAAGATACAAGACAGAAGACTCTCTCCCGTGTTCGTATAGGACTCTCCTTGGCGTGGATGGCAAGCTCGGCGTTCGGATATGAAGATTCCTTTCTCTGTAACCGACTTTGTACAACCCTAGTCCCCTCCGTGTCCATATAAACTGGAGGGGTTAGTCCGTAGAGGCAGTCATAATCATAATCATACAAGATAGAATTCTACGGTTTTAGCCATTACGATCTCGTGGTAGATCAACTCTTGTAATACTCATATTCATCAAGATCAATCAAGCAGGAAGTAGGGTATTACCTCCATAGAGAGGGCCCGAACCTGGATAAACATCGTGTCCCCTGTCTCCTGTTACCATCAACCTTAGACGCACATTTCGGGACCCCCTACCCGAGATCCGCCGATTTTGACACCGACAACCGCCCACAACTCTTTGTGTTCTACTCGTGCATATCATCTACGCACAAAACCTAGCTCGGATGCCACTGTTGGGAAATGTTGCATGGAAAACAAAAAAAATTCTATGCACACGCAAGATCTATCAAGGAGATGCATAGCAACAAGAGGGGAGCATGTGTCTACGTACCCTCGTACACCGTAAGCGGAAGCATTTATTAACGTGGTTGATGTAGTCAAACTTCTTCGCGCTCCAATCGATTAAGTACCGAACGTAAGACACCTCCGTGTTCAGCACACGTTCAGCTCGGTGACGTCCTCTCCTTCTTGATCTAGCAATACAGCGAAGTAGTGGATGAGTTCCGGCAGCACGACGGTGTGATGAAGGTGATGGTGAAGTTATCTCCGCAGGGCTTCGCCTAAGCACTACGAAAATATGACTGAGGGTGTAAACGACGGAGGGGGGCGCCGCGCATGGCTAAGCAGTTGTCGTGGTTATGTGTGGCGCCCCCTTCCCACATATATATAGGTGGGGGGGGCAGGAGGGAGCAACCAGGAGGCGCCCCCAAGTAGGCCGAATCCTAGTTGGGATCCTTCCCAAGTGGCGCCCCCTACCAAATTTGCCGGAGGGGGAAAAGAAAGGGGGGAGAGGGAAGGAAGGGGGAGGCCGGACCCCCCCCCCCTTTCCTTTCTCCCACTTTGCCGTCTGCCATAGGGGGTGCGCCAGCCCCTTGTGGGCTGGGGTGCTCCCCTCTAATGGCCCAATAGTCCCATTACCCTCTCGGGGGTGTTCGACACCCCCTCCGGTATTCCAATGACTACCCGATACACTCTGAAACACTTCTAGTGTCCGAATACCATCGTCCTATATATCAATATTTACCTTCGGACCATTCCAGAACTCCTCGTCATGTCTGTGATCTCATCCGGGATTCCGAACAACATTCGTTCCCCAAATCATATCACTCATATAACACTATATCGTCAACAAACGTTAAGCGTGCGGACCCTACTGGTTCGAGAACTATGTAGACATGACCGAGACAAATCTCCGGTCAGTAACCAATAGTGGAACCTCGATGCCCATATTGTCTCCTACATATGCTACGAAGATCTTATCGGTCGAACCTTATGACAACAAACGTAATTCCCTTTGTCCATTGGTATGTTACTTGCCCGAGATTCTATCATCGGTATCTCCATACCTAGTTCAATCTCGTTACCGGCAAGTCTCTTTACTCGTTCCGTAATACATCATCTTGCAACTAACTCCTAAGTCAATTTGCTTGCAAGGCTTCTTATGATGTGTATTACCGAGAGGGCCTAGAGATACCTCTCCGATACTCGGAGTGACAAATCCTAATCTCGATCTATGCTAACTCAACAAACACCTCCGGAGATACCTGTAGAGCATATTTATGATCACCCAATTATGTTGTGACATTTGATAGCACACAAGGTATTCCTCCGGTATCCGGGAGTTGCATAATCTCATAGTCGAAGGAGTATGTATTCGACATTAAGAAAGCAATAGTAATAAACTAAACGATCAATATGCTAAGCTAACGGATGGGTCCTGTCTATCACATCATTCTCCTAATGATGTGATCCCATTATCAAATGACAACACATGACTATGGTTAGGAAACCTTAACCATCTTTGATCAAGGAGCTAGTCTAGTAGAGGCTTACTAGGGACACAATATTTGTTTATATATTTACACATGTATTTAAGTTTTTGATCAACACAATTCTAGCATGAATAATAAACCTTTATCATGAGTAAGAAAATATAAAATAACAAATTTATGTTTTGCCTCTAGGGCATATTTACTTCACACCATGCTGGTATCAGATAGTCCATGGTTGATTTATTGAATGCTCATTGCACTTCACTTATATCTTCTGAGTATGGCTTTATAGAATGCTTCATGTGCTTCACTTATATCATTTGAAGTTTGGATTGCCTATTTCTCTATATATGGAACTGTTATTTTTAGAATGCCTTTTTCTTCACTTATATTTATTAGAGCATGGTTTTTCATAGAAAGAATTAAACTATCATGCTTCACTTATATCTATTTAGAGAGTCAACGGGAATTGGCCATTCACAATGTTAGTCATAAAAATCCTACATAAAACTTGTGGATCACTGAATATGATATGTTTGATTCCTTGCAATAGTTTTGCGATATAGAGATGATAATATATGGGAAGTACTAGTGGATGATTGTGGTTAGTAAGAATATTGGTGTTAAGGTTTGTGATTCCCGAAGCATGCACGTATAGTCTCTCGTTATGCTAAGAAGTTGGAGCATGATTTATTATTGATTGTCTTCCTTATGAGTGGCGGTCAGGGACGAACGATGGTCTTTTCCTACCAATCTATCCCCCTAGGGGCATGCGTAGTAGTACTTTGCTTCGAGGGCTAATAAACTTTTGCAATAACTATGTGAGTTCTTTATGACTAATGTGAGTCCATGCATTATACGCACTCTTACCTTTCCACAACTTGCTAGCCTCTTCGGTACAGTGCATTGCCCTTTCTCACCTCGAGACGTGGTGCAAACTTCGCCGGTGCATCCAAACCCAGTGATATGATACTCTCTATCACACAAAAGCCTTATTATATCTTCCTCAAAACAGCCACCATATCTACCTATTATGGCATTTCCAATGCCATTCCGAGATATATTGCCATGCAACTTCCATCATCATCATATACATGACTTGAGCATTCATTGTCATATTGCTTTGCATGATCGTAAGATAGCTAGCATGATATCATGGCTTCTTCGTTTTTGGATATCTTTGCTACGCTATATCATTGCACATCCTGGTACACTACCAGATGCATTCATATAGAGTCATACTTTGTTCTAAGTATCGAGTTGTAATATTAAGTTGTAAGTAAATAGAAGTGTGGTGATAATCATTATTCATTTTTAGAGCATGTCCTAGTGAGGAAAGGATGATGGAGACTATGATTCCCCCACAAGTCGGGATGAGACTCCGGGCAAAAAGAGAAAAAAGAAAAAAGGGAAAAAAGTGAGGCCAAAAAGAGCCCAAGAAAAAAAAGAGAAAAGGGAGAAAAAATGAAAGAAAATGAGAGAAGGGGTATGCCAATTCCACACTTTGCTTCAAAGTAGCACCATGTTTTTTCATGTAAAAGAGTCTCCTATGTAGTGACTTTCATATACTAGTGGGAATTTTTCATTATAGAACTTGGCTTGTATATTCAGATGATGGGCTTCCTCAAATGCCCGAGGTCTTTATGAGCAAGCAAGTTGGATGTACACCCACTTAGTTTTCATATTGAGCTTTCATACACTTATAGATCTTAGTGCATCCGTTGCATGGCAATCCCTACTCCTCGCATTGATATCATTTGATGGGCACCTCCATAGCCCGTTGATTAGCCGCGTCGATGTAAAAATTTCTTAGTTTTTTGTCTCCTCTATGTTTACCCCTATCATCATACTCTATTCCACCCATAGTGCTATGTCCATGGCTTGCACTCATGTATTACATGGGGGTTGAAAAAGCTGAAGCGCATTAAAAAGTATGAACCAATTGCTCGGCTTGTCATCGGGGTTGTGCATGATAAAAAGTTTGTGTTAAAAAGATGGAGCATGACAACACTATATGATTTTGTAGGGATAGTGTTCTTTAGCATTGATATTTTGCAAGACATGATTGTTTTTTGGGATGCCTTAGTATTGATGTCTTTATGTCAAATTGTAGACTATTGCTTTGAATCACTCGTGTCTTAATATTCATTCCATGATTAGATATATGATCAAGATTATGATAGGTAGCATTCCACATCAAAAATTATCTTTTTGATCATTTACCTACTCGAGGACGAGTAGGAATTAAGCTTGGGGGTGTTGATACGTCTCCGTCGTATCTATAATTTTTATTGTTCCATGCCAATATTATACAACTTTCACATATTTTGGCAACATTTTATATGATATATCGGACTAACACTACTGCAGGATGCTGCTAATGCGACACTACGATCAGAGACCCTTCGAGAAACTGTGTGCGATGCAGTAATCACAAACAGTGGTGTATGAAACCGTCAAAAAAAGGTGCAAAACGTTTGAGATGGAGGATGCATCAAACACGGTTCAGATTTTCGTTGCGTGTGCGATTCAGGCCACACGGTTAACCTATTCGAACTATTTGCGATGAGGCAGAACAACATAAACGAGTAGCCATATCAATGTTTGTGCGATATACGGCATACAGTTCACTCCGATGAACCGTTTGCTATTAGGGTGCAACATAAACGGTTAGCCACTTCAAGGTGTGTGTGATATAGGGCATACGGTTCACTCGGATGAACTGTATTCGATTAGCGAACGCAACAGAAACGGTTCAACTTAACAAGATGTGTATGATATGTGGCAAACAGCCGACTCGGATGAACTGTTTGCGATGAGAATTTACAACATAGACGGTTAATACAGTTAGTTCCTATGCGATTTTGTGTGTACAAAAAAACTTTGAAAAATGCAAACTAGTTGCTTCCGGTGGCTAGGAGTATCGCACATGATGCGTCTGCGAGTACTCATGTGCGATGATTAGTAAGTTACACATGCATTTCCTTATGTTAACACTTGTGTGATAAATAACACGTGGCACCGGCTACAATATTTGGGTTGTGTGTGTGCTCCACTTAGTCTTCCCGCGCTCCAGCGAATGCTTCCCGCACTCCACATGGGTGAATTGTAAAATCCACGCCTATTCCCTCACCGGTTTCCCGCCACCAGCGAACGGCTTGCTGCATATAACCCAGGCGGCAACGCACCTTTGCGACACTCTGTGAAGATCTAGTCCTCACCCATCTAGCATTAGTTATTCGAAGCATGCCAGGCAACGACCAAAGCTTCGACGTCGACGCCTACCTGCGTTACATCTTCGGCGTGGAGAACGAGCCGGAGCAGGTCGGGGAGCAAGAGCTTCATCGGCCGGTGCAGGCACCATGGCCCATCGGCAGCGATATCAGTGTCACAATCCTTGGGAGCACAATCGACATATTGCAGAGGAGGTGTGATGAGCAGTTTGCCATCCACCGTGCAAAAGATCCAGAGCTGCTTGGCGGCATGATCGACGACCCACCCGAAGAACCGCTGTCACCAGTGCTCATCGAGAGCCTAATGCCCCAAAAGGAATGGGCACAGGACCTCTGCGATTCAGTCAAGACAAAGGTAGCCTGCGGCTTCATCATTGTCTGCAGCGGCCGTGTCAACCTCGATCCCGGTGATGTGGTGGCTAGGCTCGAGCGCGTCCTTGGCGGAGGTGACGTCCCTGACGAAGTAGAACATCGCCAATGTGATATCTTGAGGATGCAAGACGGAATTTGCTACCAGGCCAGAGACATGGAAATGGAGCGGTTCCACGGAGTTGTCATGCACGCGATTGCACGCTGTCAAGCTCTTCTGGAAGAGGCCTAGCAGCCCCAAGAGCCTCCCATCAGCGCCAGCAGCTCCGTAGGCGGAGGCGGGTCGGTACACTCGGAGTGAACGGCCGCAAGGGTGCTATGCTGATCATGGAGTCCGAGAAGACCATCGTCGGAAGGCCACCAACTCAGCCTGTTAGCTTATATTTTATTATAATTGTATGCATATGTAGGTCGTGAGTATTCTGGGCCTTGCCGCATTTGGCACTTTAAATTATTGTGAATATGTAAGACAACTATTAAGAATTATTAACAGTTGCCATTGTAACTTTGCCTCAACGGCGAGCAGAGCGCGCGCGGGGACGCCAGAGCGGAGCGCGCCGCGACCGCCTCAATGGCGAGCAACCACATGGTCAACCTTCTGCCATCAATAAATTTTGACCTTGTTTCTCGTCACATTGCTGATTACAACGCAATAAGTAATTGAAAATCTTTTCACACCTATCAAACTAATATGTGTTCACACTTAGCAGTGGGCTATAAAAACTACCCACTCAAAAATTACTTCACAGTTCCTCTCCTCATCAGCCACAAAACTGGTTTTCTCTGTCAAGTCGTTCCTCCATGACCGGTAGGAGGAGTTTATGGTGGACATATAACGAGGAAGCAAAGACCAAGGCCGCGGAAGCACTAGAGAGGTCCCGCCGCGAAGCCGCAACCGCAGCAGAGATGTCCGGGCGCGCCACGGAGCCCTCGAACGAGCTCTCACGGGCACGGGAGGGCTCTCACAAGCGCATTCGCGGCGTCGGCCATCGCGACGAGCCGGCGTTCCTGAAGTCCTTCGCCGGCGATGACGACATTCTCGCTGGCGTCACTACGCAGCAGGAGCTGGTCGACGACTTGATGAAGCTGCTCAAGATCAGTGATGCCTCAGTTGACAAGGCGACCGGCCTCGTCGAGCAACTCATGGATGACAATGCGAAGCTCCTCAAGTTGGTCACCGAGAAGGAGGAGGAGGCCGCCGGATGGAAGATGCTGCATGAGCAGAGCAATGCCTCGGAGATGACGCTGAAAGCGGTCGTCGAGGAACTAATGGGTGGCTTGAGGAAGCTCCGCATCGAGTGCGAGCAGCAGGAGGAGGAATCCGTGGCTGCTTTCAAGCAAAGTTGTGAGGAATTGAAGCAGGAGCTGGAGGATTTTGCCGCCCGGCGATCCATCGGCGAGTAGAGACAGTAGCGACCCAGATCGTTGTCTGCAATTTCCTTCTTCTCTTGCCCCCGTGTCTTCCGGGATTTGCCGCATGTTGCATTTTAAATTATCCGGAATATGTAAGACAATTATTATGTGCGCCATTGTAAATTTTTCGTTGTATTATCCGTTGCCATTTTATTTGTGGTCGTATTATCCGTTGCCCTATGTGGCAATTTAAATTAGGGCGGAATACTAGTTGAAAACATGAACAAAGCAAATGCTGTCATGGGATCACAAGCAAACACCCTCCGTCCAGGTGCTTCAATTAACCCATTAATGGAGAAGTGTTGAGCAAGGCGGGCAGCGGCTGGTGCATGGAGGTCAAAGAGCTCGCTTCCCGGTGAGCATGGGCGGCCTTGCTGCTCGCATGTGTCCTGTCGAGCCTGCGAGGTGGACAGCATGCACGCGTCCCGTCGAGCATGCACGGCGGACTGCTCACATGCATCCCGTCGAAGCTGCATGGCAGACTTCTCGCGCTCTTCCCGTCTAATCAAACAGCTGCACGCACGCCACCGAGTATGGTTAAATTTCGACATGGTAAATATAATACAACCGTTTGCGATATTAACGAGTCAGTTTTTTTCTTTCAAAAAGGACTTCGTTGGCTACTAATGTGTGCGCCTCTTCTCAAACTGAACGATCTTTCTTACCACGGCATATATGTGCCATGCCATGAAACCATGCCAAGTTTCATGTTTTTTGGGTGACTTTTTATTTACTGGGATTTAAAAACCGATATTCTCATTGTTTTAGGACGATGACAAGTTTGTAATTCATTCTCATTCCTTAAACGAGACCTAAACATGCACCCAATGACACATGTATGATTTCCCACCCATTTTGCTTCACTGGAGCATGTGGTTGTAGTTCAAATTTGAATTATGGACTACATTAAATGCATAGAAAACTTAGTAATTAGTAATATATATACAATGGCCAAACGGACCATGAACATTTTCAAATTTCAGCCCGACACTCCTGTTATTCTATGTTGCCTGTAGAAAACAAAGTTCAAGGCGAGAAGAGGCATCAATTATCGTTTCGCCCACAAGAGGGTTATGTTTCCCTACCAGAACCACGAGGGTTGCGACAGGCTTGGGTTTGTAAAAGGCTTGTAATATAGCTTCGCCCAAATTGGACAATTATATATACCATGTAGTGACACCATACCAAGTTTCATGGTTTCCTGGTGAGTTTTGGATTTACAAACATTTAAAAATCGAGATTCGCAATGTTTGTGGCCAGGCCAGGACGGCGAGACGGTTGAATTCGTTCCCATTCGTTCCATGGGACCTAAACATGCACCCCAAGGAAACATGTACGTTTTTTCTAGCCATTTTGGTGCACTGGAGCATGTATTTGTAGTTCGGATTTGAATGATGGACATTAAATGCCTAGAGAACTCAATTAATGAATAAAAAAGGTCAAACGAACCCTGAATAATTTCAAAGTTCAGCCCAAATCTCCAGTTGTTCTGTGCCGCGTGTAGAAGAAAATACGAGGCTAGAAGAGGGAGTGATTATCGTTTGGCCCACAAGGGGACACGTTTCCCTATCGAAACCTCGAGGGTTCTTGCGACAGGCTCCAGTTTGTAAGAGGTTTGTAATAAAGCTTGGCCCAAATTGTCAATGTTTTTACCACAACATATATGTGCCATGACATGACACCTTGCCACCTTTGATGACTTTCTGGTGAGTTTAGGATTTATGGGGACTTAAAAACCGAGATTCGAAATGTTTAAGGAAGAGCCAGGACACCGGTACGGTTGTAATTCGCTCCCATTCCTGGCATGAGACCTAAACATGCACCCAAGGACACATGTATAATTTTTCTAGCCATTTTGGTGAACTGGAGCATGTATTTGTAGTTCAGATTTGAATTATGGACATTAAATACCTACAAAACTCAATTAGTATATAAAACGAACCCTGAATAAGTTTAAATTTTAGCACGGATATCCTGTCGTTCCATGTTGCCCGTGAAAGAAAATACAAGGCGAAAAGTGGCAGTGATTATGTTTCACCCACAAGGGGAACACGTTTCCCTATCAGAACCACGAGGCTTCTTTGAGAGAAGCTCTAGTTTTTGTAAGAGGTTTGTAATAAAGCTTGGCCCAAATTGGGCAATGTTTTTACCACGACATATATGTGCCATGACGTGACACCATGCCACCTTTGATGACTTTCTGGTGAGTTTAGGATTTATGGGGTCTTAAAAACCGAGATTCGAAATGTTTGACTATGAGCCATGACACCAGTACGATTGTAATTCATTCCCATTCCTGGCATGGGACCTAAACATGCACCCAAGGACACATGTATAATTTTTCTAGCCATTTTGGTGAACTGGAGCATGTATTTGTAGTTCAGATTTGAATTATGGACATTAAATGCCTAGGAAACTCAATTAGTGTATAAAAAGGCCAAATGAACCATGTATAAGTTTAAATTTCAGCACGGATATCCTGTCGTTCCATGTTGCCCGTATAAGAAAATACAAGGTGAAAAGAGGTAGTGATTACGTTTCGCCCACAAGGGGGACACGTTTCCCTATCAGAACCATGAGGCTTCTTTGAGAGAATCTCCGGTTTGTAAGAGGCTTGTAATAAAACTTGCGCCACAATGGATGAAAATAATTCCTCGACATATAAGTGCGATGTCGTGACACCATGGCAGGTTTCACGATTTTCAGCTTAGTTTTGGATTTACGGGGATTTAAAAACCGAGATTCTTCTCACGAAATGTTTTCAAATAGCACATGGTTCACTCACGAAAGCCGATATTCAATGAAAACTTCATGGAAACCATATTTTAAAGTTTCATAAAAATCTGAAAACAATGTGGGATGTCAAGAAGGTGATGTTTTATTGCGACATAAAATTTCAAGTTGAAAAACATTACGAGATGTGGGCTATGAAAAAGACAAATTCCGCCCTAAATAGTGACATTACTATTCGGCACTATTCAACGCTAATTTTGTCTTTTTCATAGCTCACATCTTTTAATGTGTTTCAACTTGAAATTTTGTGTGCCAATAAAACATCATCGTCTTAACATCCCGCATTTTTTTGATTTTTTTTTTGAAACTTCAAAACATCTTTTTCTCGTGGTTTTCACTGGTTTCCACCGAATGTTGGTTTCTGTATGATATCCCCCCCCCCCCGCTGCACGCGCGATCTGAGTCCTGCGTTCTGAGTGGCCCGAACCCAAACCCCACGGATCGTACGTGTGCACTGTTGGATGCTCCCAGATCGAACGGCAACCCTGAGCCCTTTCGACAACACATGCAGTACATGGGTAAGCACTGTGTGCATGCGTCGTGTAGCTCATGCTTCCTTCTCTACTAGGTTTTCACTCAAAACAGGCTACCGTTTCTCGCCACTCCTCTCATCGGTTTCCCGCCTCTTCTCCCAGATTTGCATGATGTAGATGTTCATTTAATTCTTATAGTTCATCTCATCCAAATCAATTAGTTTTGTAAAAAAACTATTTTAAGATTCATGGAATTGTGCATTGTAAAGGTAAAAACAAATAGTGACAATTCATTTAGAAAGGTTTGGGCAATTAAGATATGGAACATCCTAGAGAACAAAGGAGAAGTGCTTGTGTTTAGAGGTTTGTGCATTATGCTTAAGTTCAACCATGGAGTCTTCTAGACTGTACATGTGGCAGAATCTGGTGGAATGTAGATGATATCCAACGGCCAGTAGTGCTCGGATTTGACATCTCTGTACCGTTGGATTGGCTTCATCTAACGAGCAACTTTCATAGTTATTCGCACACTATATATGTGTATAGATGTATAGATGTAAATATAGATGTATAGATATATATAGATGTGTCCCATGCTAGACAAAATAAAGTTTGAGTGCATGCGTGGGACGACCCCCTGCTGCCGCCTCGAAGTTGGGAAACTGACATCATAGGTATTGAACCAGGCTTGGAGTCGGGTACGGTGTTCGGTTTGTAATGTACTTGGCGTGGCCCATCGAAGTTGTGCATTTGGGATTTAAACACATCATACACCATCGTACCCATACATATTTTCGGGCCGCATGCAGTGTATACGGGGTCTTCTGATCGACCACGTCTCCCTTGTGCGGTTTTTTGTGACGACACGGATATATGTGGGCTCCCCGAGTGTATATATATCATCCCTTTGACCGATAATGAGGGTTATGTGTTTGCCATGAATGGATTCCTCCTAGTTCATGTTAGGGCCGGTCACCGTCAAATGTCGGTCAACCAAAACTCAAGATCATGCGTTGTCAGGATTCCCTCCCAGATGCTTGGATTGCTGGGTTCGACCTACATCAAACCCTGCGTATGTATCTCGTCCTTAACTACCTTGCCTTCATGGTTGTTGTCTGTATCGAGAGGTAGGCACCACATCTAAATTGTACATTATTCTATATTTAAAACACACATCACCCCTTCCCAACGTACATCATTTTGGGCCACATGCAAGAGGTGTTGGTTTTGTGGTCCCCCTCGTGCGATGTTTATGATGGTTCAATCTATTGTCCCAAGCGGTTTATCGACAACAACAACTGTCATTTGACCAAACGAAAGATTCATTGGTCCGTCTTATGGTAGGTCATGTCGACATGCATGTATGACCAAAGTATCGATCATTACGTGCATCCGCCCCGCTGACACGAAGTGGGAGGTGGTGGGCCAAGCATCCTAGCTAGGTACGACATTATGTCATTATATATATCCTAGCTAGGTGGTTGTTAGGGTGCTTTAGGGTTTGCGAGGCAGGTGAGGGAGTCCTGGACTAAGGGGTCCTCGGGCGTCCGGCCTGTTATTCATTGGGCCGGACTAGTGGGATGTGAAGATACGAAGGCCGAAGACTATACCCGTGTCCGTATTGGACTTTCCTTGGCGTGGAAGGCAAGCTAGGCGACCAGCTGTGAAGATTCCTTCTTATGTAACCGACCCCATGTAACTCTAGATCTCTCCGGTGTCTATATAAACCGGAGAGCATAGTCCGGATAGGAGACATTCATTACCATATTCATATAGGCTAGACTTCTGGGGTTTAGTCATTATGATCTCGTGGTGGATCAACTCTTGTAATACTCATATTCATCAAGATCAATCAAGCAGGAAGTAGGGTATTACCTCCATAGAGAGGGCCCGAACCTGGGTAAACATCGTGTCCCCCCTCTCCTGTTACCATCGATCCTAGACGCACAGTTCGGGACCCCCTACCCGAGATCCGCCGGTTTTAACACCGACATTGGTGCTTTCATTGAGAGTTCCACTGTGCCATCGGCAAAGGACTCGATGGCCCCTTCGATCGTCAGTAATGACATCGTAGATGGAGAAACCTTCCTCCCCGGACAAATCTTTGTGTTCGGCGACTTCATACTGCGGGCCAACTCGCTTGGCCATCTGGAGCAGGTCGACAGCTACGCCCCTGGACATCAGGTCAGATTTGGAAGCTTGAACTACGTCGCGGATATCCGTGGAGACTTGATCTCCAATGGATTTGAGACCGCGGCAATTGCTCCCCCGCGCTCCGATGAAAGTGACTTAAATCTGTTATCGGATTACGTCCAGGAGATGGATCCTGTTGTTGCAACGGCTTCAGAATGGAAGCAGATCGTGCCCTCCGAGGCCACAAAGTCCGCGGCGTTGGAGCCGCACACGGACTTGACACCCTGCAATGTTTGCGTCAACGGAACTCCGGACTCGTCTCCGGCTATACGTTCCGGATCAGGTGCGTCTACGGACACCGAGCTGGATCGGTTATCGATTTTCATATTTAGCGCGCAGACATCTTCCAGCACTCACCTTTGGGTGACGTACTAAACTCTTTAAAGAACTTATCCTTGGAGGAAGGCCCACGGCCGAACTATGTTCGGTTCGAGCTAAAGGGGACGATGAGGAATTTTCCTTCCCACCCACCACCCACTTCATAGCCACCGTCGATGACTTAACCGATGTGCTTGACAATGGCTCCGAAGACATCGACGGTATGGACGACGATGCCGATAAGGAGCAAGGCCAAGACCCGCCATTCACTGGACGTTGGACGGCTACCTCTTCATACGACGTGTACATGGTTGATACACCCAAAGGATTTGGCAATGACAAAGAAGAGCCAGATGCGAATAAAACCTCTGAGACGCAGCCCAAGCGCCGGTGCCCCAAACGTCGCTCTAAGCCTCGTCGCTCAAAAGATAGCAACACTGGCACCCGAGAAAATAGTACTCCGGGCGATGCCAAAAACAACGAAGACCCTATCGGAGCTACATCCGAACAGGAGGAACAGGACAATAGGCAAGACAACCCTGATGAACAGGCCATTAGTTACCGTCCACCCTCTGAGGAGGAGACAAGCCTCGGCAACGAAGACTTCATCGTGCCTGAGGATCCTCTGGAGCAGGAGCGCTTTAAGCTTCAGCTCATGCCACTTCAAGGAGCCTGAAAAAGAAACAGCAGCAGCTTCAAGCTGAACAAGACATGCTCATCGACAGATGGACTGACGTCCTAACAGCCGAAGAATACGGCCTCAAGTGCCCAGCCAAGAGCTACCCGAAACGCAGACTGCTACCTCAATTCGATGAGGAAGCACCGGAGCACACGTCTCCCTAGCGTAATGCGGAACGACCACCACGTGGTCGAGACAGGGCGGCCGATCGGCCACCCCGCGGTCGGGATAAAGCGGCAACTCAGGCCGAACAGCAGCCTGCCCCACCGCCCCGTAAAAATAGAGACAAAAGAGTTCGGGGTCACACGTACGACCTCCGGCAGACACTGGACAGTAGAGCGGGACATACAAGATTGATCTATGGATCGCGAGGACGTGCCTCGAGGCACGACGACGGCTACCTATTCGGATGTGACAAACCTAACTACGCCCGGGCCGAATGCCGCAGACGGACTCCATCAGAGCTACGCCGCGATGTGGCCCGATACAGAGGTGCCGCACACCCTCTCTACTTCACAGATGAAGTACCGGATCACAAATTCCCCGAGGGGTTCAAGCCCGTCAATATCGAATCATACGACAGCACAACCGATCTAGCAGTGTGGATCGAAGATTTTATTCTCCACATCCACATGGCCCGAGGAGATGACCTCCACGCCATCAAATACCTCCCATTAAAGCTCAAAGGACCAGCTCGACACTGGTTAAATAGCCTGCCTGAGAATTCCATCGGCAGCTGGGAGGACTTGGAAGAGGCTTTCCTTGATAACTTCCAAGGAACTTATGTCCGGCCACCAGATGCCGATGACCTAACCCACATAGTTCAACAACCTGGAGAATCAGCCAGAAAATTCTGGACTAGGTTCCTAACCAAAAAGAACCAGATCGTTGACTCTCCGGATGCCGAGGCCCTAGCAGCCTTCAAACACAGCATCCGTGACGAATGGCTAGCACGCCACCTTGGCCAAGAAAAGCCGAAGTCTATGGCAGCCCTTATGGCACTCATGACCCGCTTTTGCGCAGGTGAGGACAGCTGGCTGGCTCGTAGCACAAACACAGCCAGCAAGGCAGGCCCCACTGAGGCCAAGAACAACACCGGCAAGCTCCGGCACAATAGACACAAACGCCGAAGCAATGGCGACAACACCGATGACACCACAGTCAACGCCGGATTCAGTGGCTCCAAGTCCGGCTAACGGAAGAAGCCCTACAAAAGAAACAACGAAGGACCTTCCAGCCTGGACCGCATACTCGACCGTCCGTGCCAAATTCACGGCACCCCGGATAAGCAAGCCAATCATACCAACAGGGATTGTTGGGTCTTCAAGTAGGCTGGCAAGTTAAACGCCGAAAACAAAGAAAAGGGATCACAAAGTGAGGACGAGGACGAAGAGCCCCGGCAGCCGAACACGGGGGGGGGGGGGGCAGAACAAATTTCCCCCTCAAGTCAAAACGGTGAACATGATATACGCCACGCACATCCCCAGAAAGGAGCGCAAACGGGCACTCAGAGACATCTACGCGGTAGAGCCAGTCGCCCGAATGTTCAATCCGTGGTCGTCATTTCCGATCACCTTCGATCGTCGAGATCATCCGACTAGTATCCGCCATGGCGGTTCGGCCGCACTAGTCCTTGACCCAATCATCGACGGATTCCACCTAACACGAGCCCTGATGGATGGTGGAAGCATCCTCAACCTGCTGTACCAGGATACAGTACGGAAGATGGGCATTAATCCCTCACGAATCAAACCAACAAAGACTACCTTTAAAGGAGTTATACCATGCGTAGAGGCCCGCTGTACGGGCTCAATCACGCTGGAGGTGGTCTTCGGTTCTCCGGACAAGTTCTGAAGCGAAGAGTTAATCTTCGATATCGTACCCTTCCGCAGCGGCTACCACGCACTGCTCGTACGAACCGCGTTTGCTAGATTTAACGCAGTGCCACACTATGCTTATCTCAAGCTTAAGATGCCCGGTCCACGTGGCGTCATAACAGTCAATGGCAATACGGAACGCTCCCTCCGAACAGAGGAGCACACCGCCGCCCTAGCAGCAGAAGTACAGAGCGGCCTTCTCAAGCGGCATTACACTACAAAAAAAAGACACATCCGTGACATTTCGGGCCGAACGAAATTTTTTTCTGTCATACTTATGACACTTCTATGACGATAATTGTGACAAAACACGGTATCATCATAGATGTGGTGGGGTCCTACTTCTATGACAAAAAATCATGATAGAAAATGGGCTTTTCGTCCTGGGCGGGCAGGAGACGCAGCTGCATGACATTCTTTGGGCCGTCCATGACAGAAAAAACCATGGTAGAAGCGAGGGCGTGGAAAATATCGGTGAGTCCCCGGTTACGGTGGCTGGTCGGGGCCGAGCAATGCACGTTTCTCTCGTACGAACGCGCGTGTGTGCGAGGCGTTGGGCTCTAACTGAACCCGAGCGAGGTGTTGGGCTCTAACTGAACCCGAGCGATAGCACTGTAGGCTACGCGTTACTGAACCCGAGTGATCGATCGATGGCTGTTAACTGAACCCGATCGAGTGATTCCTTCGCTACTGCTGCTAACTGAAGCCGATCGATGCTGCCTCTGGATGAACAGTGAGTGTTGCTGGGGGGGTTTGGATGAACAGTTCCCGGTGGGGGTGGATGAACAGGACCCCGTGGCATTGCCTCTGGATGAATAGTGAGCATTGCTGGGGGGTTTGGATGAACAGTTCCCGGTGGGGGTGGATGAACAGGACCCCGATCGTTCGAGCCGGTTGGGGCTGGATGAACAGGACCACCCCGTGGAGGCCAGGATGAACAGGACCACCCCGTGGAGGGCAGGATGAACAGTAGACGGTGGAGGGCAGGATGAACAGTAGCCCGTGGAGGGGTGGTTGAACAGGAGCCCGTGGAGAGGGCTGGTTGAATAGTAGCCGGTGGAGTAGCGCGCGGTGGAGGCTGGATGAACAGGAGCCCGTGGATGAACAGTCGCATGTGGAGGTTGGAGGAGGTCGACGGTGGATGAACAGTAGCCCGTGGAGGCTGGAGGGGGTCGACGGTGGAGATGAACAGTATCCCGTGGAGTCCCGTTTTGCAGTACGCCACACCCCTCCCGATGAACAGGACCCCCGTTTCGACCGTAGCGCTCCAACACAAGTCTGTTTCCTCCGTTTTGCGGTACGCCACACCCCTCCCGATCAACAGGACCCCGTTTCGACCGTAGGAGGTACGTTTCCTCCGTTTTGCGGTACGCCAGACCCCTCCCGATGAACAGGATCCCGTTTCGAATGTGGCCGGTCGAACACAAGGCTGTTTCCTCCGTTCTGCGGTACGCTACGCCTCGTTTCCATCGGGTGTTCCGTCCAAGCCGGTTGGCTCCCACACGTTCCATTTCCTCCAGATGAACACGACGCATTCCGTTGCCTCCCCATGAACACGACGACGCTGTTTCTCCGTTCCGACCCAGCCATGTACACGAGCCTTGGCCGTACGTACGCGCGAGTAGGCGTTCGATACCCCGCCCCTATGTACGTACGTGGCCATATTTACTTTCTTGCACCCTGGCCGCTGCACGTACGTGTACATGCTACGTGCGCGCGTCTACTACGACACGTGCGTGCCTCTACATCGACCAGTATGTACGTACACGTCCGCGACCAGAATGACAACGCTACGTACGCTTTGACCCGGTGGGTCCCGACTGTCAGGCACTTCCTTGCGTGCGAAGATGTAGCTGGTGGGTCCCAGCAGTCAGGGGGAAACGTTTTTTTTTGCGAAATACCGTGGCCCGTCCGGTGGGTCCCCGCTGTCAGGTGGAGGAATAATTATTTTGCGCGTAATAAGGAGGCACTTCCTTGCTGCGGCCGTGGACCCAGCTGTCAGCCTCTCCACGTACAGTCCACGTCTGATGAAAGCCGTTCCTTGACCATGTTGACCACGCCGCGCCGAGAGCACCAGGGCGGCGGACGACGGCGAGGCCTAGGAAGGGGACGACGCGGAGCTGGGGAAGACACGGCAGTGGATGCCCACGCGTAGAGGAGTTCGAGGGTTCACTGGTTCGCTGCGGTGTGAGGCTGCCGTCGCCGCAGAATAACAGGGGGTATGGGTGAGTAGAGGGATGGCCTGGCCAGCGGTGGGAGTAGTAGGGGGTGCGGCCTCCGCCGCATCGCAGCCGGCCACGGGAGGCAGGAGCATGAGGCACGACCGGCGCTGGTTTTGGCGGCTGGAGCAAGAAGACCAGAGGTTGAAGAAGCACTACGGTCCGTTGGATGGACATCGTACGGTCACTGGAGCTAGAATCGTGCATATTGACTAAGTTGACAAAGCCCTCGTCCCCGTCAACTTAGTAGGCCCACAAGTCAGCGTGCCACTATACTGGGTCCCAGCTAACAGGGGGAGTATTCATTTTTTTTGTGCGTAATAAGGAGGTACTTCCTTGCGTGCGAAGATATAGCTGGTGGGTCCGAGCTGTCAGCAGCGGTAACTTTTTTTCGCGAAATACAGAAGCCCTTTCGGTGGTCCTTGATGTCAGGTGGAGGAATCATTATTTTGCGCGTAATAAGGAGGCATTTCCTTGCGTGCGGCCGTGGACCCATCTGTCGGCCTCTCCACGTACAGTCCACTTCAGATGCATGTCGGTCGTTGACCACGTTGACCAGGCCACGCTGAGAGCACCAGGGCGGTGGACGATGGCGAGGCCTAGGAAGGAAACGACACGGAGGCAGGGAAGACTCGGCAGTTGTTTCCCATGCGGACGGGAGTACGACTGTACGAGGGTTTACTGGTTCGTCTGCCGTCGCCGGAGAATAACAGCAGGTGTGGGTGAGTAGAGGGATGGCTAGGCCAGCGATGGGAGTACGGTGGGGCGGTGAGGCCTGCGCGGCAGCACAGCCAGCCGCGGGGAGGAGGGAGCAGGCAGTCCCGCCGGCGCCTGTTTGAGCAGCTGGAGCAGGAAGAGCAGAGATTGAAGAAGCACGACGGCCGTTGGATGGACATCCAACATTCACTGCTTGTGCGTCAACCTTTTTTTAGGAAAGCCTCAAATCTGTGGAAAACAGCATACATCCCATCTGCCATTATTTCTAATAATTTACATCCCATTTGCTAATTATTAAGGTTTTTTTGGAGCCCATATTCTTTTTGTTAGCATTACAGCCCATATTGTGGCCACGGTTAAAAAATTATACGAAATTTTGCATATTTCGGTGCGGTCCGAACTGTTTTTAATCCCGAAATTTCGAGTCACATTCAAACTGATTTTAAAAATAAATGTACATCAATATAAAATCCAACAAAATTGTCCACGCATAAAAATTAATGTAATTTAAAATCTCGAAATGAAAAAAAGAAATTTGAAACTAATTGCCGGTTTGATGTGTTTTAAAAATGTATAGCCCATTTCTCATTACTGATAGGCCATTTTCTCGACCAGCCGAATGAAAGCTCTCCTCGTCTTGAAAGATTTGCAGCCCAATAGGCCTGACAAAGCGACTTACTTGGCAAATCACAAAAAACTGGGCTGTGGCCGTGGACCCAGCTGTTAGCCTCTCCACGTACAGTACTCTTCCGATGGAAGTCGGTCGTTGACCACATTGACCATGCCGCGCCGAGAGCACCAAGGCGGTGGACGACGGCGAGGCCTAGGAAGGGGACGACACGGAGCTGGGGAAGACGCGGCAGTGGATGCCCACGCGGAGAGGAGTACGAGGGTTCACTAGTTCGGCTGTGGTGTGAGGCTGCCATCGCCGCAGGGCCTGGCTAGTGGTGCGAGTAGTAGGGGCGATGCGGCCTCAACTGCAGCACAGCCGGCCACTGGGGGCAGGAGCAGGCGGTCTCGCTGGCGCTGGTTTGGGCGGCTGGTGCAAGAAGAGCAGCGATTGAAGAAGCAGCAGGACCGTTCGATTCAAATCCAATGGTTACTGCTGCTAGAATCGTTTGTTGACTAAGGTGACAAGCCCTGCGTACGCGTCAACTTAGTAGGCCCACAGGTCAGCCTCCCAACCGGTGCGCCCCAGATGTCAGTGGGAGGAATCATTTTTTTCGCGTAATAAGGAGGCAGTTGATTGCGTGCGGCCAGGCCAGCGGAGGGTGTAGGGTGGGCCGAGGAAGCCTGCGCGGCATCATAGCGGGCCACAAGAGGAGGGAGGCAGCAGTCCCACCGACGCTGGTTTAGGCGGCTGGAGCAGGAAGATCAGAGATTGAAGAAGCACGTCGGCCGTTGGATGGACATCCAACAGTCACTGCTGCTAGAATCGTGTGTTGACTGACAAAGCCTTGCGTAAACAAGTCAGCCTCGAAATCTGTGGCGTGTACAGCCCATTTGCTATTCTTTTTATATTTTTACTCATTTTCTAATTCATATGGAATTTATTGCAGCCCGTTTTCCATTTTTAGAATTGCTGCCCATTTTCTGGTCAGTACCAAGGTCAAAAAATTAACTAAATATGTGGGAAATTTTGAAAATTCGCAATCTCCTCCGCTGGATGTCATTTCAGCCACCTTGAGGCCAATAGTCTGTATCTCTTAACTTGTTAGTTCTCCTTCTTCCCCTAGCTTACTTTGATTACCTCTTGTAATCCCCCATTATGCTTGTACTGGCTCTCTTTTTATCAATAAAGTTTTGATATGCTGTGGGGGTTTCCCCTACAGTTCCCAGTCAAAAAAAAAATTGCTGAGGAAGAAAATATTCTTAATCCAAAAATTAGTAGCCATACTAAAACAAATTTAAAAATAAATTAGTACTATGTCATGTTAAATCCAATGAAATACGTATAAGATATCAGTGAAGAACAAAAACAAAAAAAGAAACTAATATCCCATTTGCGATAATTTTTTTGGAATTTTCAACCCCTTTTGATATTACTTTTAACAGACACTGACCATACTCTTTGGCCAGGTCGGAATGCATCCCTCCTTGTCTTGAAAGATTTGCAGCCCAGTAAGTCGGAGAAAACAAATAGGCCTAGCTTGGGTATTCTTCAAAAAGAAATACTGGGCTACCTATTTTCCCAAAGAAAAAACTGCTGAACTGGTCATGTTGTTAGACGGGCCACAAAGACCGCTCAACCCAGTTTATAGCCTGCTCCTCCGAATTACTACTAAAAAAGTTGTGCAATTCTGTCGTTAATTGACTATACGTTGAAAATGATGTGGGTCCCAGATATCAGCAGGGTGGATTAGAGTAAAAAACGAGGGGTTCATCTGAGTAGTAAAGGAGGCAATTGCTTGTGTTCGGGAGTGGACCTGGTGGGTCCGTATTGTCATACTCACAACTACAGTCCTCTCCCGATTCACTATGTTGACAGGGACTGTTTAAAAAAAACTATGTTTACAGGGCCGGACGGCGGCGCCGCGGCGAACGCACCAAGGCAGAGGATAAAGTGTTGTCGCCAATGTGCTGGGTTGGGTTGGACATTCTTATTGAAAAATAAAAATGGATCGGATCTATTTACGATGTTGACTACGATTTGCATGGGTCCGCTGGTTGCAGGAAGAAAATGATGGGAGAAAGAAGACTGGTCGCTATCTTTGCCGAAGAATAATATCGACTGAATGTAATGACACTATCATAGGAAATAATATCCTCCTGTTAAATCGTGAATTTAAAGAACTGGTGCATGAGCATTTAGCTTTATTTATTTATTTACTTATTTATGTTTAGGGGACCATGAGCATGTACCTGGGCCGGATTCATGTGAGAGCCTCCCTTCTAGTTAATTATGGGCTTCTCTATTGGGCCTTCATCAGTGGGCTGCATGTTATCAACAAGTGCAAAATGTGTTCCATACGAAAAATAGTATGCGCTACGTATGGTACGGGGCACTAAAGTATCGAACCATGCAACGACTTCCAAAACATTGTGTTTGTCGTTCTAAAAACACATTTATTCAACCAACAGACGATATATACTACTGATTGTACATTGAAAACAGCAGCAGCAGCAGCAGCAACCAGGGCTGGGGGTGCAACAGAAGCAGTAAGCAGGCCAGAAGAGTGAAGACGCAACTCTCTCTTCCAAACCAAACATCAGCCATCATTACAAAAGGGCTACCAAAAAAGAACAAGTGTATGCATCAAACTAAATAAGGATCCTACTACACCAAGTGTACGCATCTAACTAACTGGCTCAGTTAGACGTTACTATTTATTAAGCTGTGGAGACTGACTGACGGCTTGAACAAGATGGGTGCCTGACTGGGGAAACTCCAGCCAGCAGGTCGAAGTCTGATACCTGCGACCCTCTCTCCTACTTTGGGCTGCAGAGCGTGGCGGCACATATCAGGGTATGGTGCATGCAGAGACGCATGGTACACTGTGTACACACAGTTTTGCCTGATGAACGAAACCGCGCTGCCATCATGATCCTTGCCGTCGTTATCTCCTGGTTAATCGGATAATTCAGTCTGACAAACAGAGAGCGTGTACCAAGGCTACTTACCAACCTCCAGCCAAAAATTCCTGAAGGCCCAGAGAAGCTGGGATCCTGCTCAAAGACCTTGCAGTGACTGTGATTGTATTCCGCGAAACAACACGTCCGGGACGTGCGAACGATCATCAATCGTTCGCCGTCGTCCGATCGAGCCAGGAATCACCTGCAACTGCCATGCCACTTTTCTTTGAAAGGTTCTGGGATTAGGAAGGGTAGGGACACCAGGCGGCCTACAACATCATATCAAGTTGGAGTCAAATAACCCTAAAAAAAGTTGGAGTCAAATAAAAAAGGGCTCTTGATGTAGTCAATCTTAAGAACAACTTGTTATGAGCATGAATATTTTTTCAGTAAATGTTGACAGTAATATAAGCAAGCCATCATGATATCATAGGAAAGTAACATACTGCTGTAACAGCCGTTTGTAGCGATGACTGGAGTAGGCCAGCAATACGTCCAGCCATAGAAGGAGTCGACAGCGTAAATGAGCCCTTGTGTTCAATGGCATCAGAGAACCATGGAGGATGTATGATCCTGCGATGGACGTGCAGATTTATCCACTTACCGTAGTGACCTGTCAGATAGGCGAGACCGCAGTTGAAGAATGCAATTAGCCTGAAGTCTTTATAATTCGTAGATCTTGTGGGCACTTGGCAGATTACAACCTTGAGCAAATCAAACTTGGTATCATGTTGGCTACTGTAAGATTCTGAGTATTCTGGGCCGCAGTGCCAAAGCAGTGCAGTGTTAATCGAAGGAAGGGGGATCAATCGCCGGGTGTAGACCTCCACGAGCATCCAGCTGCCGCGACCGTCGACGAGCACCATCCAAGACATGTTCATACCGACCCAGTACATACCGTTAATGTAGTTGAGGGTGACGGGGATCGGATCGCAGTAAAGGGGGTTGATGCTCGCCACCCTAAGATCGTTATGCTGCATGACACACCGTTTCTAAAGATCAGGCGGCATCTGCAAGCAAGGAGCTGGCTTAAAAAGCTCCGGCCTGAGGGCTTTGAGTAAACGGTACAGCCCCGACGAGCACGCGGCGAGCGGATGGTACTGAGATTGTCCACACGCGAAACAATGAGCTTGATTACCTCTGTGGGGAGCGAATTCCAGCCACTCTTTCGGCGGACGCTGCTCGGTTCTGCCATTGTTAGTGCTTGGGTTTCGGACAAGGGGGAGGCGCCTTAGCGGGGATGGAAGAGCGGACAAAGATGGAGAAGCGAATATGTGCTGCGGGAAGTTGACAGGTGATTATGACTACAGCACGCCGCTTGACTTACGAGACACATACCAGCATCGTAGGGTCATATCGAAGTCAGACAACTTGCTTGAGTGATCACAGTACTGGTACTCCCTACAGTACCTGCTACTATGCCCTAACTTGCTTGAGTAGAGTAGTAGTGGAGTAGGACTCTGCTCTACTACTAGCACCGGAGGAGTAGTATGTTCTAATCTAAAATAGTTACGAACTTCAATGCCCGAGAGTGGAACGACTACGAACCACCATCGGTGCTAACTCCAATCCTGCAAGTCATGGATTTGTTTCTTTTTAACTTTCTGTAAGAATCTGTAGCCAGCCTGCAAGTCATGTACATTGTACTGACAGTGGAACCCACAGAGTACTTAGAATACAAGATTAAGGATGCAATTAACTTTTTAAAGAGGGAGAATCATACACGCAATTAACTCAAATGGATTGGACGTGACTCTATTATTCTCCAACGGCAACCGGCAAATTTCCTCCCACGGGCCCGAGTAGGTTTCTCGGTTTGCATGCGAGTTTAACGGAGGGGTTTGATGGAGGCGAGGAGGCGTGTTCAGCCGGGCGTGCAGTGGACGGCGCAATACTATTCGATTTGACAACTACAACTAGTATATTATAAAAAACAAAGAGGAGTAGTAGAGATAGAGATAAGAATAGAGACTAGGGAGGAGCACCATCTACTGCTTTGTGGGCTACTCCTACGCTCCATTCGGCGGCCGCAACGTCCCCTAAAGCCACTCCCTCCTGCGCCCCATTCGGCGGGCGCTGTTGAAATTTGGGGAGCGCACTCTCGCGACTGCTAGCAGCGACGACTTCACCAATGACGACTTCTTCCCCGACTTCGGCAACCTCTTCCTCAACGACATGGGTGACAACCTCAACGCCAATGGTGCTGCTCCCGTTGCACCGTATGTGTTTCTGTCCTTCCTGTTCGAAATCGTGGTAGAATTCATGTTTCTAGTCTGTGTCCTAGATTTGATCTGTTCATCTACTATGCTAGTCCGCATGATTAGTTTAATCTCTCTTATAGCTGTCATGATTTATTTTGTGCTTATTCAGACTAAATCTCGTAGTAACTTGCTCATATATTCAACTGGCGGAACGTCTCCTACAGCCACTCCCGTTTCATGGACGGCCTGGTCGATGCCTCCAAGGAGCCCTTCATCTACTTCTATGAGTACCCGGTGCCGTTTTGGGACTCGCCGGCGGACATCGTGCATCACCTGACGTAGGCGTGCGGAAATCACTACTGGCCCTTGGCAAAGAACATCAAGTACGAGATGTGCTACCCGTTCACCGTGCCGGAGTCGCTGGAGGATCAGCGCCGCCTGCTAGTCTCGGGGGAGGACGGCAGCGTCTTCCTCTTGATTGTGGCCACTGGCGAGGCCCGCACAGGCCGCCGCCACATCTCTGTAGTGTGCGTCAGGGGCGACGCCGCTGACGCTGACACTGACACGAGGCCGATGTACGGGTGCATGCTCACTATTACTACCCCTCGGAGGTACGTGGGCGGCGACACTGGCTACGCCAAGCATACTTGGACTCTGCCGAGCTGGGACTTTCCCGCCGATGTGGACATGGAAAGCGCACGGTGTTATTTGAACCCCAACGATGTGCACGGGGACTCCAAGGAGGTTCACCTGGACATCTGCATTATCAAGTTAAATGTTGATCATTAGTCTTCGCTCAATGTAATCCGCTGTCTAAGCATGTGGAGACTTCCATGCATGATTTTGCTCTATTGGAGTATCGCGCATGAATAAAAGTGTATCCATTTATGGTTTAGTCTAGAATCTTCCATGTATGAATTTTTTACTATAGTACTGGTGAAAGAATTATGATGAACCATTTCTTACATATCCTCTGCCCCCTTCCAAGTCATCCTGATTTAATCCCTCCGTCTAGGTGTATAAGGGCATGGTTAATACTTAAATAGTATAGCCAACTGTTGACTATAAGAAAGGTGCCATGTCATCTGTAGCCAACATGTATAACAATGGATACTCAAAAACTAATTCTTGAAGATCATTTCATGCAAAGCACAATAAGAGTTATTTTTTCACAAGTTTTGCATGCAGGTTGAACAGTTGAACACTTTTGTTTGCAAAAGATACTTTTTTATCTATTTCACCCGGATGTTTGTGAGCTCTAGTGATGAAATAATATCCGAACAAACCTATCGATACCCGTTACACATGAGATGACCCCCACATCCTTTGTCAAAATAAACAACTCCCCGATCAATGCATTTCACTCTTCCGTGCAACGCACGGGCACCTTACTATAGATTAGTACGACCAAAAATTGTACTAACATTATATATAGTACGATAAATGATGATGCATGTCACCTAAAATTATAGGAGTATCATTGAAAACTACGTTCAGATACGAATCCAACGATATTGTTTTTGTTGACATGCACTAACATTTTGCCAGTTAAATCTTCAGTCAAATTCAATGGGGGATAAACCACGACCGATGTAGTCGTACTAGTGTAGAGGGCGATGCTGCACGGGAGTCTCACCCCGCTCGTGGCGCGGCAGTAAAGTCGTCACATCACAAAATCCAACCACTCCCAGTAATAAGTGGCCTGGTAAAATAAACGGACAAGCAACCATCACATCCCTCCGTCTTTTTTGCATTTCATCTCTCTGCATTTACTTTCTCCGGTTCATCTCGCACACTCGATCCCTAGCTACTACTCCTAGGGCCAGTTCTTTTGGCGGCTTCCCCAGCTTTTCCCATAAGACTATTCACAGTGGAGAGTAACATTAAGGCGCCTCACTCATTTATTTTGGCTTCTAAACTACTACTAGTAGTACCTTCGTCCTGGTTTATTCCTCACCATTGTAATTTGTGCTAAATTTTGACCAAAGATTTAACTGATAAAATTTAGTGCATGTGACATGCACTAACATTTATTAGCTAAATTTATGATCAAAATTTGACACAGATTACAATGGGGACCAATAAACCAGGACGGAGGTAGTAGTTATGGGATTACTAATCTAGAAGCCTAAAAGAACTGGCCCCTGGTACTCCTACTAGTAGTAGTACTCAAGTTGGAATTCCAATTGCACGGCAGAACTTGTTAGGCAACAAAATTTGATACAGGGTGTAGGAAGCGGTTTGGGAATTTGCATGCCTTTCCAACCAGTGAGATATTCCGTACAAAGTACGACAGAGAAATAACCACAGAGAAGGAAGCAAAAAGTAAACAATCAAACGAGCATTTTTGCATTTGTTTTGCATTGAATCGTTTCACAAGCTTGACTAGTGCTGTTTTTCTACTTTTACAAAAACCGCATCTTAATGTTAAAACATGCATTTGCACGTACATAAGTAATAGTAGTACTCCCTCCCTCTAGGTGTATAAGTCTTCCCTCCTTCTTGGTAACGGTGCACAACCAAAGATGACTTATTGACCTGGACGGAGGGAGTAGCACAGTCTGCAAGCATATATCGAGAGAGACGTGTAGTGCGATAGTATATAGTAAAGTTTGTGCTATATGCACGTACTTGCAAAATGCGTACGAATACACAGGGTTTCCAAACTATCCCTTTTACATACTTAATTAAGGATGCTAAAAATTCCAGAACATTCGGGATTTATCATTTGCGTCCCAAAACTAATGAGATCGCCTTACGAAACAAAAATTATACTCCTACCAAAAGCCACGGCGCTCGTAGGAGCGCTGGCGGTGCGCCACGAGTGCCCTAGTGCGCGGCCGTTTCCCAGCGCGCCGACACAACGCCTCTTCCTCAGCCTCACAACTCGCGAGGTCTTGATTGGCGGCTTGCCGATGGGCGAGCGCGATCTCACCGGTGTGGTGATCCGGCGCCAACAGGTACTCCTCCTCACTGGAAGCGTGCACCCGGTCCACGTACCACCAAGCGTAGATGAGGTGCTTGGGCCCGACTGCACTCAGGGCGTCGACACGGGCGTCCTCCGCCACCCTCACGGCCCTCGCACGAGCCTTCTGCCAAAGAGCCAATTGCCTGACTCTCTCGGACGCGACATAGGCCTCCCAGGTAGCTTGTTCCGCGGTGCGCTTCTCTTCCTCGGCCTTCTTCTCCGCCATTATTTTGGCGCGCTCTGCTGGAGGCAAAGCCTCCCACAAGGCGACATCCATTTCTTTCCAAAGCTCCTCAAGGCTGGGGGGGGGGGCTCGGCGGGCGGCGCGGTGTTCTCCTTGTAGCGGGGAGCCGACGCGTCCTCCGACGCGCGTGCTGGCGAGATTGGGAACGCCGACGCATCGACCTCGACACGTCGCGGCGAGGAGCGGAACGCCGACGCGTCCTCCTCGACTAGTGGCGGCGAGGAACGGAACGGCGACGCGGCGAGGAGCGGAACGCCGACGCGTTCTCCTCGACTAGTGGCGGCGAGGAACAGAACGGCAACGCATCGCATCACGGCGAGGAGCGGAACACCGACGCGTCCTCCTCGACCAGTGGCGGCGAGGAATGGAACGGCGACGCGTGACCGTCCGCGCGGTGCAGCGAGGGGCGCCTAGGGCTTGGGAGGGGCGATGCCATGGTGGTCGACGTGAGAGGGAGGGGGAGGAGACAGCGATGAACGTGAACGTGCGGGGGAGGAGATAGCGATGTCGTGGGAGGCGCAGTATTTATAGCGAGCAATGGCACGCCTACGTAAGATATGGACTGAGCTGCACTGACTTAACTGCAGGTCCAGTTGCGTCACTGGCATGTGGGCCAGACCCCTGTTGGGCCCATATGTCAGTGAACCAATGCACCTGCAGTTAAGTAACGACTACGTGGGCATATTTGTTGGAGTAAATTAAGGGGGAGGGAAGGGGTGGAAATATTGCTAGTCACAACGGATTGGACGAGCGCGGGGGGAGGAGAGTCATACATGCAGATTTTTTCCACACGGGGTGGAGTGGTGGGACCGCCGGAGGGAGAAGGAGAGTCTGGCAGGCATATTGTTTCCACACATGGAGAGGAAAAGATTTGGAGACGAACGGGCTTCCTGCAGGTACGGGGAACGGTGCATAATAAATCTCATCTTGCATGCCGGGCTAGGTATAGTCTCAAGTCATTAAAAACATACACGTCCCACACATGTTCATATTTCAAGGTGCACTAAATTATTGCATGCGATGATTAAGGCTGGCCATAATGGTGGTATCTTAGCTGGTACTCCCTCCCTTCCGGTTTATAGGGCTCAAATCTCATCAACCAAGGCATTTTGTGATTGAAGGAATATATCTCGTACTTTCCAAAACTACCCTAATTAAACTCATGCATTAATTTGGATTAATTACAGTGCATGCATGCTTGACCACTAGATGAGTAGGAACATTACATGCATTGGTGTGTTCCTTTTAAATTCTTGCATGCAAATATTTAATGTGCATTGGAAACTAAAAATGGGATGGAGATGAGCCCTCTAAATTGGAAAAACAAAAAAGTTGAGATAAGCCTTATAAACCGGAAAGGAGGGAGTATCATGCACACGGGAATAGCAAACATGCTGATGTGGCAAAGAATTAAAGAACAGAGGGGGGTTAGAGTAACTCGTGTTCATGCATGCATTGGTAAACACATTTTTTTGTGAAGAACTACAAAAACTATTCCACCGCCTCTATCTTGCTAAGAGTAGGTCAAATTTTTGAATCGAGCCCTTTAAACTAGAAGGGGGGTACTAGTACTCTAATAGCTAACCTTGGCCCTGTTTGGATCCATGTGTTAGAGTTAGTTTGGGTTAGTTTAAACTCAACTAACCCAAAAAAATCTAACCCACCCAAGAGGTGCTTTATACTACCCATTATAATCAGTATTGTAGATATTGATATTTTTAGTATAAACGGTTGACGGAAGTAAAAAGGACCAGAGGGAGTATCATGCATGCGGAGTATGCAAAAAATTGCTCATTTATAGCCGGTCGAAGTCTCAAAGGGCGCAGCCGCGCGAGGGAGGCGAAGGTCGTGGGAGGCGCGACGGTTGGCGGAATTAGTTGAAGTTACACACAAGCCGGAATAGCGTGCGAACAGGCAGAAGCTATACCGTCAGGCCTACGATATGGGTCTAGTAGACATGACATCTAGTGGGTCCCGCATAGTTCTCGAGAACTCTTTGGGGGCTTGCAGCCATTTATCCACCGGGCAAGCCAGCATCCCCACGCCGTTCGCATGCCCTACTCGTCCCCGTCTTCTACTAGTACAATACCTCACAACAGTTCGCTCCCAGTCATCCCGTCCTTCCACATTACAGCAGTTCCACTAATCCTAACCCTCCTCCCAAATCCATGGCGTCCCAAATCTCCATGATCGGCGGTGAGTACAACGTTAGAACCATCACCGGCGATGAGTTCCACGTCATCTACACCCGTTCTTCCGCAACGGTGAAAGAATGACTTGCTCGCTTCAAACGCATGTTCGAAAACTCAAATGATGAGTGGGTCGCTAGGCTAGATGTTGAGTACACCACAGTCCTGGGAAGCGAGAAGAAACTAAAGGAGGCAGAGAAGAAGAAGCCCGCTGTGATCCAGGTTTGCGTGCATGACTTATGCTTGGTCTACCACATATGCCATGCCGACGTTGAGTGCAAGGAATTTAAGAAGTTCCTCAAGGGCGGCCGAGTCAAATTCACTACTGTAGACTTTAGGAACGACAAGGAAATCCTAGGTCGGATAGGCCTCGTTGTAGGCGACCCCTTCGACCTCCAGAAGGAAGGGCTGGTGTCCTCCTCTCAGCCTTCAATGCTGACCCTGGCAACAGCCATGATTGATTGTTTGTACGCTAAACTGAAGAAACCTCATCACGAGTTTCATCATGCATGGGAGTCAAAGACATTAGATGAAGATCACATCCTGTACGCAGCAACAGATGCCTACCTTTGTTTAAATATCTACAAGGGTTGGATGAAGAAGCAGAGCCCAGTGTCCGGTTCAAGCAAAGAAGCGTCGGCGAAGAGGAAGAGGTACAAGGAGGAAGTCGAGGACGTGGACTCGGACTCCGAGTAGGTGGCAGTGCCGTCGCTCATGCTGGTTCTACTGCAGTGTCAAGCAGACTAGTTGCTTAGTTTATTTTCAAGGGTGTGTTGTGCTGAGGCCCCAGCAGAACTATGTTTATGTTCTTTCTCGTTATTTGAACTCTTTAGTATGTACAGTAGTACTAGTAATATGTCTTACTACTGTTCTTATTGCAGTTGGTACTACTGCTCGTATCTTCGTGTTCCTACTGTAGTTATATGTTCGTACTAGTAGTATAATTTGGGTCAGTCGATTTGTGAAAGAAGTTCGACGGAGTGAAGGAAGAAGACGGCAGGGTGCCCATGATCTATCTTATGAGTGTTGGGTGTGGAATGCAGTTCGCCGGAAAAAATGGATCGTGCCCGGGGTTAAACGGCTGGCGGGGGTGGGGGAGCATGGCGGTGGCAGGCGGTTCAGGGGAGGGCGTGGCGGCGGCAGGCGGTTAGGCCTGTGGCGGGCTGAGAAGATGAACCGTGCATCTATTTCGGAGGTTGAAGAAGCCCTTCTAGCCACCCATGTTGCATCAAACGGCTCACAAGAGTCGACTGACCCAAATTGCTCCTTCAGATTGCAGGATCCATGTGGCATTCAAGGTCTCGAAGGTAGATTCCGTGTCCGCATCCAGTTTGCGGGCTCGACGCGCGCGCGACCGGCTTCCAGCGCGACAGCCACCATGCGTGCCTCCTCCGCGCGTGCGGAGACCACAATGACACGCTAGTTCCTCCTCGCTGGCGTGCTGGAGCACGCGCTCGTCCTCCTCTTCGTACGCTGCGTGCATAGACGCGGCTCCACCAGCAGCTCGCGTGCTTGGCAGCGCGGCAGCATCGTGAGGAGGGACTGCAGACGATGTGAGCGGGCGAGCCTTCGGCTTGGCGGCAACACGGCGGTGATGGGCGAGAAATTGTTGGCCAGAGCAGGCGGGCGCCGGCATGCGCAACGGCGGCGGCGGCATATTGATCAGTGCGCGTATGGGAGCTTAGTTTAGTTTTATATAGGGTTGGTCAAACTTAAAAGAAAACCGTACTAGTACACGTAAACATTAGACTTAGGCAGCACTTTTATTAGTTACCACAACCATGATACGGAATCCTGTGCAAGCGCGTGAACCGTGGCCGTGCAGTCGATCGAACGGTGCGTCACCGTGTCGCGCTCGAAGGACATCCACCGAACCTTTTTGTGTGTGTGAAAACAATCCACGAATATTACTCCCTCCCTTCCGGTTTATAGGGCTCAAATCTCAAATCTCATCAACCAAGGCATTTTGGATTGGAGGAATATATCTCGTACTTTTCAAAACTACCCTAATTAAACTCATGCATTAATTTGGATTAATTACAGTGCATGCATGCTTGACCACTAGATGAGTAGGAACATTACATGCATTGGTGTGTTCCTTTTAAATTCTTGCATGCAAATATTTAATGCGCATTGGAAACTAAAAATGAGATGGAGATGAGCCCTCTAAATTGGAAAAACAAAAAAGTTGAGATAAGCCTTATAAACCGGAAAGGAGGGAGTACTCAACTTTTTTTCCGGGAAAAGTTCTTGACGCTACAATATTTCCATATATTTGAATCTAGCTCCAGTTCGTGTTTATTTGGATTTGGACATTTTAGGTGCGCCCTAGTTTTTTTAATACTGATTTTGGGGCTGTTTGGTTCCCAGCCACCGTTTGCCAAGCCAAAATTTGGCAGCCACAGTTTAGTTGGCATGTGTTTGGTTTTTGCCACACTTTGGCTTGCCACACTTTATTGCCCCTATGGCCCACTTGTCATAGAGACAATGTTGCCACACTTTCCTAAGGTTAGTTCTTCAAAATGAGAGCCACAAGTTGGCAAGCCTAAGGGAATCTTGCCACACTTTTTGAGTGTATGTAATGTGGGACCCTAATGTGGCTTGCCTAAGGTGTGGCTTGAACCAAACACCCACCTAAGTTGGTCAAACTTGCCTAACCTTAGGTGTGGCAACCTTACGCAAACTTAGGGGCTGTTTGGTTCTAGGCCTAGCATTGCCACACTTTGCCACACATTTTTGCCAACCTTGCCTAAGCTTAGTTCATTAAAATGAGAACCACAAGTTGGCAAGCCTAAGGGAATCTTGCCACACTTTGTGAGTGTATGTCATGCAGGGCCCTAGCATGGCGAAAAAGTATATTGCCTAAGGTAAGGCTTGAACCAAACACCCTCCTAAATTGGTCAAAGTTGCCTAACCTTAGGTGTGGCAAGATGTGGCAACCATAGTCACAAACCAAACAGCCCCTTAGTCTCAAACCAAACAGCCCCTGTGTGTGTGACTGAGAGAGAACGTGTGTATGTGTCCATATGTGTGTTGTGGCGGAAGGGCAATGTGGAGACGGTGTGCGTGTGATAGAGACATAGAGAGGTGTGAATGTGCAAATGATCATGCATGAGTGAGACATAGACAGATGTCGATATGTTGTGTATACATGAGAGAACGGTCTTCTATTTTACTTGTGTGTGTGTGTGTGTGAGAGAGAGAGAGAGAGAGAGAGAGGAGCATCCGTAACACAACAACCATCTCTCTCGATTCGTCCGTCCCTCGCACGATCGCATGTAACACATGCATCAACGCGCACATTTTGACACCCTCACCCAGCCCCTGCCCACCTCAAGGCCCGCACATCGCTCTCTATCTCGCACGCACAATCTCTTCGTGAATACCCTGTTTAGCAAGTAGCTTTCCGTCACATACACACACATTTCTCTCCTTAGGTTTATTTCTCTCAATATCTGACACACACACACAGACAACACACATCACACACACACCCCCTCCCCCGAGCACACAATTCATCCCCATCCAAGGTTATATGGCGACCACTCTCGCTTGTGCTTCTTCGCACCCCAGCATGCACAACACCTCAATCTTCAAAGAGGGCATCGAGGAGATCGAAGACGGTGACCACACTGCGCTAGAGAATGCGGGGCCATTTGGAAGCAGGATGATGTGACGACGGCTGACTGACTCCTCCCCCCACCCTCTCTCTCTCGCACAAAATTACCAATCCCTCTCCCCCCCGCACAAATTTATCAATCCCTCAACCCACGAGATCCTTCCCCTCTCGTCCATGTTTTTCCAGCTCTCTCATCAAACCTGTTGTCTCTTCTCCTTCCACGTGTACAGAATCCGGATGCACACGCATCTCACGTATATTACATGTCTCCATCTTTCTCACAGACCTAACTCCTTCCTCTCTCTTTCTCTCTCTATCTCCCTCTTTTTGTTTCGTTAGGTTTGTCTCCTACTCTCTCGTCCACATACATACAATCTTTCCCGCCCTATCTGCTCCATCTTTGCAAGCTCTCTCTGCACGTTTCATTCACACATTGGGATATGTTCAAAATGTTGCTTTTATAATGGCTGATGTAGAGTTATTGTTGGTTTTGTTGCATCCTACAAAGTAATAACTATGAAATGCATTTTGATTGTCATTTGACTGGGATTATGCGAGTTTGAGCATGTTGTGAAGTACTATAGACCTTGTATACATCTTGGAATTCGACAATGATTGTAACTATTGAATTGTATAGACCATTACATTCGAAGTCAGTAGCCTAATATATTTATTTTCACAATTTCAACAAATGATTAATTCACTACATACTAAGAAAACAAACGTGTATACCCTCCATTTTTATTTAAGTCTGCGTATTAGCATTGGTCAAAGTCAAGTTTTGTAAACTCTGAGAAAGTTTATAACAAAAAATATTAACATATACAATAACAAATAAATACCATTAGATTCATTATTGAATGTACTTTCACATCATACATATCTGTTATGGTAAATGTTTATATTTTTCTATAAACTTGGTCAAACTTTAGGAAGTTTTACTTCGGTCAAACCTAATATGCAGAGTTTACTAGTACTACTCGCTAGTTGCTTAGCCGAATCACCCAACACGCCACACGGGGAGTTTAGTGTCACAAAATTTTGAGGTCGGCGGGAAAATCTCCCGTGACCCTGATTCGAGTAGTGGGAAGTTACCATCATAGCCTTCGGAACAGGCCTACGGATGACGGTTGGTTGGGGGCTGTTTTCGTAACTTCAGGTTCACCCTACCCAGTCAACCCCACCCCGGCACCCAGAGTAGTACACCTGAATACTCCCCATTTTCTATCCCCACCGCAAAATAGACTTCTCCACGGCACCGCAGCCTTTGTGCTCCTCCCCTTCTACATCAGTGCACTCATCCACCGCAGCACATCTGCCTCATCGACGACCTCGTACGCCGCACTGGAGTCGGTCCACCGTTGTCGTCGTACACGGAGCCTCTTCCCCGGCACCGTCTTCCACGGTCTCGGATCTACTTCCCGGAAGCCTACGCCAAGCGCAGAAGGACCACCTTCGTGGACAATGAACTGACTCCCGTTGCCGACCATGACTCACAGAGGCCGCCGCGACCATCGTTCTCCTCCTCGATTGGTAATGTGTGTATTGAATCACTTAGCAGTACATGTGCGGTTCCAATTTTGTTCATACCTACCCTTCAAATTTCCTGGGTGCTATTGTTCCCATAAAATTAATTGGTTATAGCCTCCATTGTCCAATAGAATATCAGCTTGTAATTGTGCGTCGCTCCTGTATCGCGCTGTGCTTGGGTAGGTGTTTCATCTGCAACCAGTAGTGTGGCAAATGATGGATAGTTTTTTAGAACTAGCAAGATGCCCATGCGTTGCACGCATCAAGATGCATTTGTATGAGTAGTTTATCTTGTGGGAGAAAAGGATGAACGAGGGAATGCCTTATTTGCAAATGCGGAGAGGGGTGTGGGTATGTTTTTGCAAAATTGCCACAGTTTCCTTCCTATCCGTCGGATATAAATCGGATGGCCTATATTGTAGGATGGCAGGAACACCATCATCACCAACTCTGTTTTTTACAAGAATAGGGAAAAAGTAGAGAAAAAAATAGAGAGTAGAGAAGTAGAGATAAATATTAAATATAAAATAAATATAACAGTAGAGAAGAGAGTAGAGATAGAAGAGACACCGGGAAAGGATTGCGCGCGCGTGGGAAAAAGCGGCCGGGCGTGCGCTAGTTTTGACGCGCGGCGTCCGGCGCGCTTTATAAAATCCAACGCCCTCCCACCGCTCTGTGCCTTGCCACCGCTCTCTCCCCGCTCTGTGCCTCGCCACCGCTTTCTCCCCGCTCTTTCTCGCCTCGCCGCCGGCGCGCCACCATGATGCCGCGTCGCCGGGAAACTTGGGGATACCGCGGCGTCCGCGCGCGCCCCTCCGGTGGCTTCTCCGCCGAGATCCGGTTCCGCGGGATGTGCCTCGGCCTCGGCAATTTCGATACCGCCAACGAGGCCGCCTGCGCGTACGACGCGGCGGCGTGGCGCCTCTGTTGGCCTCATAGAACATTGAACTTCCACAGCGTGCCGACGCGGGAGCAGGCACAGGAGCTCGCGCCTCTGCCGCGGCTTATCACCGACGAGGATCGTCGCGACAACCGGAGGCGGGAGCACCGTCTCGGCATCGTCGAGATGGACGAGGAAGCCATGGCGCTGTGGCGCCAACGCTTCCCGTAGGACATCATCAATGAGCGCGAGTTATACGAGCAAAGGAGGGGGGAGAGGGATAAGAGGAGGGCGGAGCGAGCCGCCTATCGCGAGGACAAGCGTAGGTGAAAAGCGGACGCTCAATTCAACATGAGGCTAGGAGCAACGTCCCCCTGGGAATCCAACAACGGTCGGTATCTTCACGCCTACAGTCAGACGTCGGAGGAGGACATCACCGAGGATGAGTCGGACGATGAGGAGTAGTTGAATAATCTATTTTTTATCTATCTATGCTGAGAACTATCCTCTACTCTCTATCTCTACTTCTCGATCTCAGCACTGTAAATGCTTTTTTAAAGTGCCGTGCGTTGTGATTCTGTTGGAGAAGCTCTAACATGGCAGACGAGTGCTTTAATGTTGCCCACAAGATGTGCGAGTATTACTAGTACTATATTTTTCTTGCCATGTTGAGATTTTAAAACCACGAGTGCGAACATGCAGAGGAGCAATGAAGACCAAACACGGGATATTGGGGACAACTTCAAGGAGCGTGGCAAGTTAAAGAGGAGCTGCACCGAACCTGTAAATTGAGCTTTGGTAAGTAACACCCTTTCAATTACTTTCGTTTAGCCTCGTGTTCTTCGATGTGTATATGTTGTAGTTTCTGTTTCTCTTAAGCCTCGTGTTCTTCGATGTGTCATAAGAAGAGTCTTAATCGTCCTAATGCTTTCGTTTTTAGCTTGATGTAGGAAGTGGGTGTTCTCACTTTGTAGTCTATTTTTATATTTTTTTCCTTTTGAATTCACTTCTCCTGGTTCTGTTTATCTGGCTTCTACTAAATGGATATGGGTTGCTCTGAGTAATTATCTAAAAAAGAAGTAACTTCATGTCAGGTTGCAGTTCCTGCGAGGAGGGAAGTATGGTCAACCTCGAGATCATGTTTCCAGAATGAAGCTGGATTACACACAAGGTGCCAGTTCCCTAATGATGCTGGATTAGACACAAGGTGCAAATTCCCAGATGATGTTGGATTACACACAAGCCAGGTAGAGTCGTCAGCAGTTCGTGTCCTCGTGGCTCTAGAAAGGCTGAAAGAAAGCGTGCAGCAGCCCTTGAGAATGTAGCTGAGTTCCTGAAGAAGCGAAAAGAGCAATCAGATGCTCTCTTCACCCATGCCAAAGAAGAGATGGAAGAAGCCAGAAATAAGCTAGCAGAGGCAGAGCAGGCTAGGCGTCTCCTGCTATCTAAAATTGTTGTCCATACAAAATTTTCTTCATAGTAGCTAGGTTCAAATGTTTATCCAGTCAGCATGCCTGTTGTGATGTCCGTGCATCTACTGATGTGGCACAAAATATATTTTTCGGGTCATGTAATAATAGCAATTACTTTCCAAACAATAACAGATGAAGCATTGGACATGGTATAGTTCACGCGCAAGCCCGACATTCCAAGTTCAACTTCCACATCAAACTCATGTTCATAGATATCTCCACATTCATACATAATGTCCACAACCATGATTCACTTCAAAGCCAAAAAAATTGAGAGTTATGAATAAAGAAAAACCTCTAGTTCCTGCTACCAGTGTGAGCACAACAAGTTAAGACCATGCGTAATTAATTATGTTTTGGTCACTTTTTGTGTTCTAAAATGCCGGCCGGCTCGCGGAAGCACGTGTTGCCGGCACACGCGTGGATTCAATGAAGGCAGGCGGGGCAGTCTGAAGCCGGTTGCATGCGGCAAGGAGGCGTGTTCAGCCGGGCCTGCAGCGAGTGGGGCCCTCTTGGCCGGCGCGCCGGTTCAATGCCTGCGCTATGAGAGGTCGCGTCCGTGTCAGAGCAATCACTCCCTCCACTCCTTTTTTGTTTGCATATAACAAAATCTTGTCTTCCATTCACATTTTACAAGTAAAATTCATGGACAAACTTTGACCCAAAAAACGATGGGGCCTAGTAAACCAAAATGGAGGTAGTAGTTTTTTTAATCAAAGAAGGGTTTCCCCCTTCCGATTTTCATTACTGAAAACCAACATCTAAATCTAAACATAGTATTTTCCCTAGAACTACCAGGTTCAACATCTCGCAACATAAACCCATACAACCATACGCCAAGGAGGTACGTAGTAGGTAGTACTATGAATTCCATTTTCGCTCCATACCAATCGTTCTAAAAACTACTTAGTACTTATAACGCGCCATTGAAAATCGGAACTCTTAACGCCGCTAAAAAATGATATTTTAAACGTGGCTACTCGATCTGTGGCAACTGGCGAGCCACCGCCTCCAAGTCGTGCACCTGTGGTCCCGACCATCAACTCCTACAGATCAAATTATCACGCGAGCTGACTATTCCTACAAAGGTGCGCTCCACCACGTACCCGGTACCCGCGAATGCAGCAATCGTGCACCTAGGGTTTTAGGGTTTATTTGTTAATGTTGCCTTTACGTAACACTCATGTGTGCGAGACAGCGAGAGACCGACTGCGTGCGTGCACCTCTTCTCTTCGTATATGTACTCCACCGTTTGTCTGGTGTCCACAAAATTATAATAACTACTAGCAATGTGCCAATGCGTTGCCACACGATCTGAGTAGATTAATACATATTCACTGATTTGATAGAAAAAAAGTCTAGTTTTGAAATACGTATATCACTAAAAAAATGTTATGTTTCACTCAAAATATATTCCTTTGGCGGTTTTGATGAGACAAGGGAGGAATGTTGTTGGTTTCAAGATTCAAGAAGTGGTATATGTCTAATTTCTACTCTTACTAGCAAGATGCCTGTGCGTTGCACGAAACATCAAGATCTTGTGGGAGAAAAGGATGAACGAGGGAAGGCCTTATCTGCAAATGTGGAGAGGAGTGCGGGTAAATTGCCATAGTTTCGTTCCGATCCGTCAGATATAAATCGGACGGCCTATATTGCAGGACGGCAGGCCCACCATCATCACCAACTCTGTTTTTATCCCTACTCTTATAAAAAGCATAGTCGGTGATGATCGTGTGCCTGCCATCCTGTAATATAGGCCGTCCGATCTATATCTAACGGATAGGAAGGAAAGTATGGCAATTTTGCAAAAATATACCCACACCCCTCTCCACACTTGCAAACAAGGCCTTCCCTTGTTCATCCTTTTCTCCCACAAGATAAACTACTCATACAAATGCATCTTCATGTTCCGTGCAACGCATGGGCATCTTGCTAGTTGTTGCAAAAGCCCATGTGTGTGTGAGAGAGAGAGAGGGAAAGAGGAGGAGGACGAAGTGTGACAAAGACACAAAGTGTGTGTGTGCGAGAGGTATCAGCTTAAAATGAGGCGATAGTGTGTGTGTGCACGATCGAGAGGGCGTGTCTCAAGAAGGGAAGAAAAATCTACATAGATACAAGGAGCGGGAGAGAGACATGTATGAGATAGTGGAAGCATGAGTGTGCGGGTGTATAAACCTATCTAGAGGCTAGTCGATAAATGTTTGTGAGAGAAATACGAGACGGGGGTGCGAAAGCGAGAGTTTTGTGTGTGTGAGAGAGAGATGGTAGTCCGGAAGGGGAGTGGAAGCAGGAGTTGTGTGTGTGTGAGAGAGAGAGAGAGGGGGGGGAGTTTGTCTGATCGGTAAACAAATGAATAATGTCAGTCTGGGATGGAGACGAAAAGGAGACCGCAACAAATGTTGTGTCTATAGGAGAGAGAGAGTAATTTTAGTGGTATGATTCATATCTAGAGACATATAGGGTGTGTGAGAGAATCCCATAGAGAGAAGCACAAAGTGAAAGACGAGTGGAGACTGTGTGTGTGGCGGTGAAAATGAAAGCTTAGGTACCTAGTGATACGAGAGAACGGTAGAGACGTGAGAGATAATGAAAACCGTGTAATGTATAATGATAGGGAGAGTGTGACACTTCTCAAGGGAGACGTCGAGAGACCATGTTTGCGAGGATAGGAGAAACATGAAGTGAGTGTGCAGGTGAGCTGGAGAAAAGAGAGTGATAGCTACATGAAGGAGCATGCATGCGAGAGAGATGGGCGTGAAAGGAGTGAACATAAAAGGGATTCAAAAATTTGAATTCGAGATGATGATACATGTAATCCATACTTGAACCAAAATCGATCTATCAAACATGCATACTCATATGAATTCACGCGCATCTATGTTATTTAGTATGTAGATATTACTGATCCATACATTTTAGTAGAACATAATTTGGTTTAATTTTTTGAATTCAACCTTATGATTTTGAGATCATTGTATTTGTAAAGCATATTATACATATAAAAGAGCGGAATTCTTTAATGTGCTTTTGAAAGTATATATATATATATAATGATGTATATAGAATTTTATTCCAATCGAAAATGGATCCCGCCCGAAAAATGGAATACAAACGGGATTCGAATTGAGTTGGCACGGTAAACGTGCACTCTACAAAATTTGAACGAAGCGGGGAAAGTCGCCGTAACCGCCCGAAACCAAAATCTGCGAGATGGAAATTACTACTGCCTATCCCTGCCACGCAAAGCCTATCTGCTCGATTTCTATAGATTTCGATAGGGGTAAGTTTGTAATTTCACTCGAACGTGACATAACCGCCTCTCACCCGGATTCATACACGGTGGGCGCCAAAACACAGTGTGTCCTCGGCCGAAATCGACTCCCTCCCTGATTCATACACGGTGGGCGCCAAAAACAAACTCTCATCGGCAAATATTCGGTGTATGCGAGATTACCGTCCTATCCCCAACTAACTAATATTGCTGTGATGTAGGAAATTTGAAACGGGGGCTAAGTTTGTAAATTTCCTCGCATTTGAGACAAGCGCGCCCTGAAGACATGGTTCCCCCTTCCTCTCCACCTCCATTTCCCCATTCGTACTCCGTGGGCACCAAAACACCCTCTCCACCCCAGCCTCCTCCGTCCGCCACCCCATTCACCGCCGTCCTCCTCCACCATGCCGGAGCTGATACCCCGACGCCGCCGTGCATTACAAGAGATCGACCTCTCTCATCCACGGCTTCGGACCGGGATCCTTGCATCCCGTCCTCTCGCTTCATTCCCGCCGTCGTCCACCTTGCCGGCGCCGCTCCTACGACCGTCTCGTCCACCGTGCCCCGCCGCCACCGTCTACCCTCCTAGATCTGCTTCCACGCCACCGACAGCCAACGCTACCGCAACACCGTCAAATTCTCAGCAGATGCATACACGGCGCCGCACCAGAGGTGGTACTCTTTCGTATCTGCTCAACTTATTTATCGCAGCAAGAAAATAGATCGCCACTGCCTTACTCTGATTTCTTGTCCATCACTTACTTGCTAGTTGAGAGCAAACATTGGTTGCAAAGTTGCCTTTGTCCGGTTTGCACCTTCAGATCCGCCATGGCACGCTCAACACTATACTCCCAATGCTTATGGTTTTCCCCTTTTATATTCCACACTAGTTAAATCACAGTAGACTAAATTTCAAAAATGGGTCAGTCGATTTTTCAGAGCTCACTGGAGTTCGCCGGTGCGAACGAAGGGGCTCGGGTGGGGACTTTGGTTGTTGGGGGCGGTGGTGGGGCCTCGCCGAACGAAGAAAACTCGACGCGGGTGGGGGCGGGGGTGGGGTGGGGGTGGCAGAGGAACACAGGCGGTGGGGGCCGATGGTCCGGCCGGCGACCCGTGCGGTGTTCTATATGGGAAGAATCAAAGACGAGGAAGAAGAAGGGTTAGGAGACGTAGGATCTTCATCCAACCGCCTGAAATGGTCGACTGACCCAAATGCAGACATGCCTTTGTATTCAGTACCATCATCGTACCTGCTTAGCACTGCTCCTGAATCCATCAAGCTAAACAATGTGCCACTCATAATTCCAAACTTGTTGCTCAAGTACGAATCTGATATGATGCTGATATTACTAAAACAGAAAACATTTAATTGGTCAGCTAATGTTCCTACTTTACTTTCGAAAAAGCACGTGCACCACATATAGAGAGACAACAGGGAGTTGCTTTCTTAATGCGCTCTGGTTCATCATGTGTGGGCACTGCGCAACGAACATTTTATTATCCAAAATTTGCTTGCTCTTCTTTACCATGTTCCTCTTCCGTTCTTCTTTAATAAGTACTCTCTCCGTTCCTAAATACAAGTCTTTGTATAGACTCCACCATGGACTACATATGGAGCAAAATGAGTGAATCTACACTCTAAAATGTATCGGGATACATCTGTATGTGATCCATAGTGGAAATCTCTACCAAGACTTATATTTTGGAATGGAAGGAGTATGATAGTAGTACAATATGTTCCTTGTAGTGAATATGAGCAGGGACATTTGTAGTGTAGAGGTCTATACGGTCAGTTGGTATGGACACTTTGAACTCGTCGGGCCTCTTCGATTCGTAGGATTTTGTAAACATGGGAATAGGATTTGTAGTGGCCTGCCCACTTGAATCCTATAAGAATAGCAAGGAAATGCGGGGAGCTGTGTCGCCTTTGAGAGTTACACTGATATTAACAGTACGGCACCTTCAGTTGAAGAGAGCTGGTATCCGAAGGCTTTCTAGCCGTACCGGCAATACTAGCACATATATTCCAGCAAGTTCCACTTTGCTTATTTTACTCTGATGCTTACGATTTTCCCGTTATATCTACACTATGATCTGTGTAGCTGCTTTGTGTCGCACTACCAGCAGTCTCCACTCTTGAAGCTAAACACTGCAATGACTTAGAAAATTGGCACCAAGGCATTGAGTGCCATTCTGGATGCAACGAAACTCATACGCTCACCACCTGTTGATTCTTGTTCAGAATATGATCCTAATGACTATTCTAACCTCGAGGAGTCAAAGGCAGATGGCCTGTCCTGTTCACCCATCAAGGTGCCTGTTCTAATTTGGCAAGGTTTTATTTATTGCGCGTATCTTGCATATGTTGTCTTGCATTTCTTCTACTTTGTTGCACCGCCATCTGCTTAGTTTACTCATCATATATGTCGAGATGCCATGCCCATCCATTATCAATACATATTCCATCTGTCATCATACCATGTTTTTCCACTCAGATGCTGTTCTTGTGCATCAAACATCAAAAAGGAAGAGGGTGATTGCCGAACCTGAAGGAGCACCAGCAAAGTCCTTGAAAAACGTGGTTGTGCCGGAGAAATCAGACAGCACCCCACTTATATTGGCTGTACAACCAGTGACACAAAACGTAGGATCGGCTCCAGCAGACTGTACCCATAATTCACTAGCCACACCACTAGCCGCACCACACAGGACCTGCACTCCAGCAAAAGGTATACCGATTTCAGTTGCCATAGCACCAGCCGTACCACAGAAAAATCCCACTCCAGCAAAAAGTACAGCAAGTCCACCGGCCGAAGACCTATCCCAACTACAGAGACGGCCAATTCCTGCAGATTGGAACCCCATTCCAGTTATTCCCAGTTTAAAAGACAATGCTTTCAATGTTGTTAGGGACTACGTGCATATATTCCCATCATGGGAAGATTATAGTGAAGACAAACACCATTTTCACATCTTCCTGTCCCACTTACGTGTAAGTGCTATTATTCATGGTGATTATTTTCCTATTTTCTGCTGATTAAACACATCAATGATTTACATTACATTGTTGTAAGTAGGCGAGGGTCAATCTGGATAGTCATGACGAGCAAAGCTTGCTTGCGCTTTTCAAGGAAGCATTGCAGCAGTATCGGTGTTACCTCAGGAAATCACACTTTGATGGCAAGTCTATAAACGAATTTCTGGTGAAGTCTCCTGTGCTAAATTTAGAAGACATGAATGGAAAAACCTTGTTATGCACTGGTCTCATTCCGAGGATGAGGTACTGTCTATGATATCTCATGACAATTTGAACTTCTACTTTTCGGTATGTGCCTTATGGATCTTTTTTGCAGGAAATCTGCTCGAAAAAGAATTCCGGTTTGAAAAGAACGACAGGATATCGCAAATATGCTGCCCACTGCTTTGCTCTTGTTAGTACTTGTTTTCCTATATCAATGTACTTGCATACATACCTGGTTCATTATGTGACAGCAGTATGCATGATAGCTTGCTTATCAATTGTTCGCTCCAAATTATCTGATATGTATGAATGGTTACATTACTGTAGAATATATCCAATGCCAATGAATTTTTTTAGCTCTGCATTGTTCTTGTAAGTACCTGCTGTCCTTTATCAGTGTACTTATATTGACAGGTAGTTGTTCATGTACCATCACTCTGCTGCTTATTTTCCTTTGCCCTCCATTTTCTACACATAAGATCTATATTTACTCTTACCATAAGGTTGGATAACACCGATGGTACTGAAGAAGTTTAGCTCTGCATTGCTCTTGGCTCTACCTTTTTCCTGTATCGCTGTACTTACATTTATAGCCACTTGGTTATGTAGCATCACTCTTCATCTTATCTTAAATATTCTCCATTTTTTCTTATATTGTCACATCTATATTTACTCTTAACAAAATGTAGAATCAAGGCAATGCTTATGAAGAAGATTCTGTGGTAAACTTCTTGAATTGCCCCCCATCAACATGGACAAGGGCTTTATAGAGCCTGCCTTCACCAATAATGTAAGTTTGTCCTTCTCAAGCCTTCAAACTTCGTTGTGTATATTTGGTTAGGCATGACTGCAACAGCTGTTTATTTTTGGTGTTTGCATCAAATTGCATGTTTAAAGTTTATTATGTACTCCAGTTCATAAACAAAAGTTTGTCCTTCTCAATTTAAGTTTTCAGTTGTACAACCAAGTTCCTTCTTCATACCATGTAAATTAAACTATACAGAGCAAGTGATCTTATTTTGCCAATCTGAAATGGGATAGATTGACAGCACACTAACCATTGATACTTATGGGTTCTTGATCTGTAATCCAGTGGTGTCGTGAAGCTGCCAACTCCTTCACAATGTCATTTCCTGCCATGTCTTGACCTGAACAATACCATATTGTGTTAATGCTATTTTAAACTGTGTCACTTTATTCGTCAGTAAGAAATGTGATGAATTGTCAGCACTGATACTTATATGTGCAAAACCTGTCATCTGTCTGCTTGTTTATCTTTCAGAGTGAGGAGGATATAAGTGTCAAACAAGTGCAGTCTCACCAGCTTGCTCAGCTGCTTGCGCAGCAGCTCCCGAGCAGGGCTAACCTTTCTTGAACTCTATTGAAGTGCTGTCGGTTTTGTATATTATTTTGTCGGCGTGTTTAGTTGCACTGGTGGCGATCTTTGATGCCCAGTGTATGTAATCTGCTGTCTGCTTGTGCTTTATTATCATAGTGGCGAATTTTGATGCCCAGTGGATGTAATATGCCGTAATTTTTTATTGTATAGTCTAGGTTTTTTCTTATTCACGATGCTGCAGTTATTTTATTGTATATATATCCTGTATTCGCAGTAAACCGGCCAAATCATAAAATTACGGTACATAATCGGCCGTCATGCAAATCACCATGTATGATCCACATCATGGGCCCCGTCATCTTGGTCCATTAACAGGCCTAAATGTAAACTGGCCCACTAGTATATTCGGGCCTTTAATAGGCTGAGTAAACCGCCGGCCCTATTTTCCCAAGAAAACTCAATGGGCCTTTAGGTGGCTGAAAAGTAGGTTGGGCCTGAAACGTGCCGAACAGCTCACGGGCCGGCAGCAGGCCGAAATAGACCCCGGCACATGAATGTGCCAATCAAATCATGGGCTTATAACAGGCCAAAATTGTCTCGGTCCTTGTTTGGCCCAATCAGATTATCGGCTGCGAGCAGGCCGAATGCAAACCGGGCCGTAGTTAGGCCCAACTATATGAAGGGCTTTTAACAGGCCGAAATTAATATAGGGCCAAAATGTTAAACGGGCCCTTAACAGGCGGAAACTAATATCAGGCCGAATTACTAAATGGGCCTTTAGCAAATGGGCCCAAAAGCGTAGCGTCCAGTTGACGGGCCGAATCTGATATGGGCAATAATTTAGCCCAAAGCCTCTTAAAGGGCCGGACCTGATCTGGGCCGTAATTTGGCCCAGAACGTGGTAGGATTTTAACAGGTCGGATCTCATATGGGCCATTATTAGGCCCGGAACGTGGCAGGCCATTAATGGACCGGATCAAATATGGGTCGGCATTTGGCCCAAAACATGGCAGCCAGTTAATGGGCCAGCCTACTAGGGTCCTCAAAATCTTGTGGGCCTACAGCTGGGCCGGCCCATTAATGTCGGTGAAATCTTGTGGGCCTTTAGCTGGGCCGACCCATTATGGTCCACAAAAATCTTGTGGGCCTTCACCTGGGCCGGCTCATTATGGCGCGCAAAAATCTTGTGGGCCTTTACCTGGGCCGGCCCATTATGGCCCGCAAAATCTTGTGGGCCTTTAGCTGGGCCGTCCCATTATGGACCGCAAAATCTTGTGGGCCTTTAGTTGGGCCGGACCATTTAAACTTTATGGGCCACTGTTGGGCCGTGGCACGTGTCACGTATCATATGCGCTTTGGGTCCAATGAGTGGATGACATCTGTCCCAACGGTGAGCCGACACGTGTTTCCTCTAGCCAATGATGATTTTACACGTGGAGAATCCCCATTGGTCGGGGCTGTTAACGGGTTATCGGATCCAAAAGCGGACCCGATAGCTTAACGGCGTTCCGTTATGGTGGGTGCCACGTGTCGGTCACCCTTGACGAAAGCACTTCTGTGACGCGCGATTTATCGTCATGGAAGTGGACACTTCCGTGATGATAATTTTGGTGATGTCATGGAACACTTCTACGACAGCACAGGTATGACTATCTTGATTCTGTCATAAAATTGTCATGGATGTACATGCATGACAAAAAATGCGACCTACTGTGACAGACATGTATCATCACGGAAGTGTATTTTTTGTAGTGTTATAATCCAGCTGCCGAGCCCCTCGACACCATCAAGAGGGTCCGGACTACACTGCAACAGGACAGCGCGACTCGTCAAGAGCTCGACTAGCAATTCGGCCTCCGTCCCAGTCCCAATGAGGTAGTGGCATTCATACCACGCGTACACAATTACGCACTCAAAATTCCATGGACATCGACGGAGGCACAAGATAAACCGGGGTATATAGTTCGGCCAGACCGATCCCGGACACACATACTTTTACTTCTTTTTCTTGTTTCAGGTACCTTTTTCCGCGGGCCTGACCGCAAGTCCTTTAGAAGGATTGGCATACAATGGAGGCAAGCAGCACAGGTGTGTAGGGTAATCTTTATACATTCTTCTTGATGGTATTCATATTTATCTCTCAGGACCCGCACGCTACGCCCTATTGACTCCGGCATGTTAAATAGCCGGATACTTCTCGCACCATCTGTACAAGATACACCTTGACGTATCCATCCAGTTATAATAAAAATGGTTCGTGGCCCATTTTTTGTGGTTTTCGCTTCTTACTTCGGTTTATTTCGATCTGCTTATTTGCTGCATTGACACTCTTTTACGTTCGCCAGGGGCTACCTGTCGCCCCACAATACGGTAGCATAGTCCGAACACTTCTTATATATAAGTTCGGCACCCCAAATTTAGTATTATATGCATTGGCTCCGAATCATGTCTTTGGTCAATAGTTGGGTTGCCCGGCTCCTGTGCTTGCTACCCTATGTTCCGCTCTATCGGCTAGGGTAGTAAAGGGAGAACTACTGCGATTGTGCCCTGGCCTTGATCGGATGAGCACCTCAGTAGAGAAAGCCGAAAACTGACTGTCATGATACGGCGAGAGCCGGTCAGCTGTTCGAGGGTTACAAAATCGTTGGAGATTTTTTCCGCGTCATGCGAAGGATTGGCACTTCCCGATCAGATGCTGGCAGCACCCTGGCTTGGACCAGGGGCTGCGCACTTGCTTAATTATGAAACTCCTATGGCTAAGTGAGGGCGTTTAAGCCGTACAGTCTGATTGCCTTGTTCGTTGCGCTAAACAACTCCTCCAAAGGACCATATAATTGGATCAAGATTGTTTTGAATCCACCCCGAACACCCCCGTACTACCTACGCGAGGGCAGAAGCCGACGACTGGCCAACCCTCAGATTACAAACAACACAGCCGCACAGGAGGAAACAATTCGAAGCATAATAAAATGATTTTACAAAAACCGGCTTTGTTCCTACAATACAAGGCAAAGGCAACATAAATACATTTATTCAAATACAATGTCCTGCGAACATTGCGCCGCCACAAGTTGAGACCCCTCTACGGCATCCGTGAAATATCGCTCGGGTGTGCGGTGCTCCTTGCCCTCCGGTGGCCCGCTGGCAACTTCAACAGCGTTCATCTTCGCCCACCACATCTTGCAGCGAGCGAAGGCCATACGGGCACCTTCAATACAGGCAGAGCACTTGACGACGTCCAGCCGTGGACAGGCCTCCACTAGACGCCTCACGAGTCCGAAGTAGCTGTCGGGCATAGCTTCGGCTGGCCATAGCCGGATCATCACATCCTTCATGGCTAGTTCGGCCACCCGGTGCAGCTCCACCAGCTGCTTCAGCTGATCGGTGAAGGACACGGAATGCTCCGGCGTCGCATATTGCGACCAGAATAGCCTCTCAATAGAACCTCCTCCTTCGGCTCGGTAGAACTCCACAGCGTCTGATACGCTGTGTGGTAGATCCGCAAAAGCCCCTGGGGAACTCCGAACCCGGGTTAGTAAAAGGTACTGGTTCGCCGCATACTTGCTTTGCATCTTAAAAGCCTTACCCGCCGTGACCTTCTTGGCCTCCTGGATCTCCTGGAGGGCAGCCTGGGCCTCATTCCGTGCGGTCTCCGCGCTCTGACGAGCCTTGGTGAGTTCGGCCCCTTGAGCCGACGCGTCATGCTCCAAGGTCTCACATTTTTTCACCGCATCCTGGAGCTCCTGCTGGATTTCTTTGACCCGGGCCTTGAGCTTCTTACGGGCAGCTTGCTGCTGGACAGCTTTCTCCTCGGCCTCGCCCAGGGCCTTCCTCAGGGCCTGGACCTCGGTCGCGGCTCCTGCACATAATACGACACTACAGTCAATATACAACGCCCACGCTTTCCGAACATACAGCAAGTCGTTACTCACCTTGCTTCTCCTGGAGCCGAACCCTAACCTCGCCGAGCTCGTTCTCGGTCCGCTCCAGCCTCTGCCTCAATTCAAAGACTTTGGCAGCATGCGAGGTTGCGGCCAACATCGACGCCTGCTTATCAATACATATTCAGTCAGCCTCTTATAATTAAGGATTGATCCTCTGCCCGGTTCTTCTCGCCGAACACCGGACAGCGTCTCAGGGGCTACGGACTACACGGGGTTTTTCTCTTTCTTACCTCGAAACCTGTTAACAGGCTGCTACAGGCTTCATTCAGTCCGCTCTTGGCAGACTGAACCTTCTCGATCACTGCACCCATAAGGACACGATGCTCGTCCACGACGGAGGCGCTTCGTAACGCCCCCATCAGGTCATCCGGCGCTCCTGGATGGACAGGAGACACCGATGGAGGCGGCGCACCCCCCTCCTTCAAAGGGGGCTACTCGCCCGACTCTGGAGCCATATGGGTCTCCGGAATCGTATTCGGCTGAGGGCCGAACTGGATACGGCCCTTCTCGCCAGTCTCCATGGGGATTGGCTCCCCCATGTGTCCGGCAGTGGAGGTCTCGCCTTGTGGCACCTCCCGGACAATGTCCTGGGCTCCTCCCTTCAGAGCGGTCCTCTGGGACAGCACTTCGGTGTCATCCCTAGCCCCGGGGGAGTAAGCAGCCGGTGGCGACATGCTCGCCATCTCCGACGGAGCCAACGAACCTCCATATGAGGATCGCTGGATAAGGTCACGGGCCGGACTGCAATAGTGTAGTTAACCATGTTAAAATAATAAAGAGAAAGGGCTGGACGTGCGCATGAATAAGCCATGTCACTTACGATGCGGCCTGGGGCTTAGTGCGGGGGCGTCGTTCCGGACTACTGTCAACGTCCCACGCGGTATTGACCGCTGGGGCGCCCTTCCCCTTTTTGGGCGCTTTCGCCTCCGGATGTGCCAAGGCCGCCATCTTCTTCTTCTTCTCCTCGGGAGGAGGGTTGTTTTCCTCATCCTCCTCCTCTTCCTCGTCATTGTCCTCAGGGACAGAGGAATGGGCCTCGTCGTCTTCGAATGTCGCGTCCGAAGTGCCTTTGCGACGGGGGCCACTCTTGGCCCCCTTGGCCTTCTTCTTGGCCTTCTTCTTCGGCGCCTTATATGGCGCCGGCACCAGCATCTTCGCCAGGCGCGGGATGACCGGTTCTTCGGGCAGCGGAGCCGGACACTGGATCTGCTTCGCCCTCTCCACCCAGTCCTGAGGGAGCAATACTGAAATCTCAGACATCATCCTCGAAACATTTAAGTTGGGGATACATCAAAAGTAACATACCTCGCTGGCGGGGTGTTTACAGTTGTGACCACGGTCTGAATCCGTGGCCGGCGGTTTCTCGTTGCCCTTAAAGAGCAACTTCCAGGCATCTCCATGGGTGGTCTCGAAGAGCCTCACCAGGGTCCGGTGCTTCTTCGGGTTGAAATCCCACAGAAGTCGTCCTCTGCGCTGGCATGGAAGAATCCGACGAACTAGCGTCACCTGGATCACATCGACGAGCTTGACGTCCTTAGCTATCATGCTCTGAACGCGCGTCTGCAACGCTATCAGCTCATTAGACGAACACCAGTCCAGACTCTTCTCGACCCAAGAGGTGAGCTGCATGGGAGCACCGGAGCGGAATTCGGCAGCCGCGGCCCAGGTGGTGCCGCGGGGTTCTGTGATGTAGAACCATTGTCTCTGCCACTCCTTCACTGTATCCACAAAAATACCTTTCGGCCAGGAGACGTTGGGCAGCTTGCTCACCATGGCTCCTCCGCACTCCGCGTGCTAGCCATCCACCACCTTCGGCTTCACATTGAAGACTTTGAGCTACAGCCCGAAGTGGGGGTGGATGCGGAGGAAGGCCTCACACACGACGATAAACGCCGAGATGTTGAGGAAGGAATTCGGGGACAGATCATGGAAATCTACCCCGTAATAATACATTAGCCCGCAGACAAAGGGGTGGAGTGGAAACCCTTGCCCGCGGAGGAAATGGGGGATGAATACTACCCTCTCTGTGGGCTCCGGCATGGGGACGACTTGTCCCTCGGCTGGCAGACGATGGGCGATCTCCTCCGCCAAATATCCGGCCGCCCGGAGCTCAGTAATGTCCTCCTCCTTGACAGAGGAGGCCATCCACTTGCCCTGACCACCGGATCCGGACATGGTTGCTTGAGTGGAAAGGAGATGAGAACTTGGGCGCTGGAGCTTGAGATCAGAAAGACGGAGAAAGAGCATGAGAAGAGGAAGAGGGAATCCTTATCCCCTTATAAAGGCAGCAAATATTAAATGCCTCCTCACTCGCCTAGGATTCGCTTGTTCCTAAGGGTTGTATAAACGACACGGTTGAGTTACCCATGCCCACATTGATGAGAATCCCGCAATAAGGGGACACGATCTCTGCTTCGACAAGACGTGCTCTTCCAACTAGAAGGATCCCGTCCATGAAATGTGAGGCAATGTTCTATCAGCAAATATTACCTTTTCTAGCTTGCCAACCCGTACCCTTTGTTGTAGTAGCATTTTCCGTGCGGTGCTTTAACTGTGCCGCATTTAATTATTTCAGTTATGCAAACATGTATTTTTCAATAGGTCTATGTGATGTTTAAGTATGAGTTGTCCACTTTAGTTTCACGAATGGCTATATTTGGTTGTTTAGAGTGAGTAGATGCCTTGTTTATCTGTATTTGGTTGTTAGGTTGGTTGGAGTGAGCATTTTTTTCAGTTATCAAGCAGATGCCTTGTTTATCTGTATTTGGTTCTTAGTTTGGTTGTAGTGAGTATTTGTCCAGTTATCAAGCAGATGCCTTGTTTACCTGTATTTGGTTGTTAGGTTGCTTTTTTAGCATTGAAGTGAGCATTTTTCCAGTTTTCAAGCATATGCCTTGTTTATCTGTATTTGCTTGTTAGGTTGGTTGAAGTGAGACTCCGTCCAGTTTTAAATGGCTATATTTGGTTGCTATACTGGTCATTTATGCCTTGTTTATTTTAGTCATTCACAATGTGTGGTTCATTATGTGCAAGTCGGAACTGTGCCGCTCGACTACATCAATACCAGTTTGAACGGCTATATTTGGTTCCAGTTATTCCTGGTGTAGTTAACACATGCCCTTTATTTTCAGTTTTACACATTTATCCAGTGTGATGTCTAAGCATTACCTACGTTCTATTCATTTTCTACAATACCAGTTTGAATTGCAATATTTGATGGCTGTTAAGCCTGCTATCGGCAACATTGCCTTCCATTTTATATCTGCTTTAACAGCATGCCGAAACCAACACATTCAAGCTATCATTTGGAGATGATGCTGTTTACCTTTGCTATATTTGTTTGATGTTAATATTGTTGTACTTATCATGCCTTTCCACTACTTATGCAGGACAACAACAGGAGTGGCCACCATTTTTCGCCGAGGTTAGCTTCATCCCTCGGCTTGTACTCCCCCGTCATTCCATAATGTAGTGCATATAGATCCAGGCCTGGACACTAGTTAGCTTCTAATATTGACTTGTTGCCTGTAGGTACATATGCCCTTGGAAAGGATCAACGCATCGACCCTTATTGCATATGGGGCATTGAGATATTGATGAACAAGCATCAAGTGAGGAAACTAATAAGGATTATTAGCTAAAAGATATGAATGGTGGCAAGCAAATTATTTGTTTATGCTCTATCCAACACAACAGTGAGCTGTAGGATGGTAACTACAAATTCTGCAGCCTTCTCTTTTTTACTGCCCATAATGAGTTGTTAGACAACAATGTCTGAATCTTTTTCGTTCCCAGTGGTTCCCGAAGCAGTTCACTCAATATTACCTCGCAAAGTACATGATTGGTGGACATGCAATGAAGGTTAAAGTATTTCATCCAGACTACAATGAGCATCGAGAAGTCCTAATGAAGACAGTGAAGGATGGACGGGCAGCCATCAGAAGGGGTTGGCATAGAGTCGTGCGCGCCTTACGCATGGAGGAGGGCACAATATGGGCATTCCGCTTCACCTTCTCCAGCAACCAGAATGTCTTTCGCCTCTCTCTTTACAGTCTTTAGTACAACTGTGGTTCATCATTCTTTACTTGGTGCTTCTGTAGTTCTGCAGTATATGTACCTGTGCATTGAATTATGGATTCGTGGTTGAACCTATATTTGTAATAAACATGGTTGGATATGAAATAAGTGATTGCCTTTTCAAATTAATAACATGTGATTTTTAAATTAGGGATTAATTGGATTAATTATGGATTAAATAAGGATTACACTGCACACGGTTTGCGAAAGGGAAACGTCTGCGATATACGTGGAGATCAGAAACGTTTCTAGGATCCACTACGTGTGCGATCAATCTCCACTGCACACACGACTTTCTCTTGAAAACTGTTTGCGTTAGGCCACCTTGCGCAAACGTTTATCACATAAAAAGTGTGTGTGATGGACAGCCTTTGCCACACAGTTTCTTTCTACGCACCGTGTGTGATGCATTCAATAACGCAAACAATAAAATTATTAATATCATGTGCAATGGCAACACTATTACAAACGATTTAACGGGAAAAATTGTGTGTGATGTACCTGTGAACGGAAACGTTTTCCTTGGAGCGACTGTGTGGGATGTACATACGAACGGAAATGTTTAGCGGGGACTGACTGTGTGGGATGTACTTGCGTGCGGAAACAATTTTGCCGTATAATTGTATTTTTTTAGCTGTACTGTACGTATTTTCATATTTGAGCGCTCGCTGGTTGCACACGACCTCATTTTGCCGAACGTGTGTGCCAGGAGGGCATATCCCCGACGGTTTCTGGGTTGTGTGGGAAGGACCCCCCTCTCGCCCACACTCACTTGGCGACGGTTCCAGATGCCGTCGCGGAAAGGGGTTTTAAACCGTTTGTTTAGGACCGACGCGCACCAGTGTAACAAATTGATCCAGTGCCCAGTGCCAGTTCCTGCTTATTGCATGTTTTTTGTTTTGCAGAATATCCATATCAAACGAAGTCCAAATGCGATCAAAATTTACGGAGAATTATTTTGGAGTGTATGTGATTTTTGGGAGGTAGAATCTATGCAAATGGAGGCCTACGGCCTCCACAAGACACCAGGGCGCGACCTCCCGCTGGCGCACGGTGGTGCCTTGTGGGCACCCCGTAAGTCGGTCGGGGCTCTTCTTCGGGCGCAAGAAAGATAATTTATGGAAAAAATGTGTAAAAATTTCAGCGCAATCGGAGTTACGGATCTTCGGAAATTTAAGAAACGGTGAAGGGCCAGAAAACAGGAACGCGAAATCGAAGAGAACAGGGGGAGAGATCCAATCTCGGAGGGGCTATCGCCCCTCCGCCGCCATGGAGGCCATGAACCAGATGGGGAACTCTCCTCCCCTCGAGGGGAAGGCCAAGGAAGAAGAAGAAGAAGGAGGGGGGATCTCTCCCCCTCTATCCCGATGGCGCCGGAATGCCACCGGGGCAAGGATCGTGACGACGATCTATACCAACAATCTTGCTACCATCAACACCAACTTTCTCCCCCTCTGTGTAACCTCTCTATTCCTGCTACAATTCTCTACTTAAACATGGTGCTCAACACTATATATTATTATCCAATGATATGTGGTTATCCTATTATGTTTGAGTAGATCTGTTTGGTCCTATGGGTTGATTGATGATTGTGATTGGTTTGAGTTGTATTTTTTATTTTGGTGTTGTCCTATGGTGCCCTCTGTGTAGCGCAAACGTGAGGGATCCCCGTTTTAAGGTGTTGCAATACCTTCATGATTATCTTATGGTGAGTGGCTAGAGTAACAGAAGCTTACGCCCGAGTAAGGGGGTTGTTGCGTATGGGAGTAAAGAGGTCTTGATACTTAATGCTATGGTTGGGTTTTACCTTAATGATCTTTGGTAGTTGCGGGTGCTTGCTAGAGTTCCAACCATAAGTGCATATGATCCAAGTACGGAAAGTACGTTAGCTCATGCCTCTCCCTCATATAAAATTGCAATAATGATTGCTGGTTTAGTTATCGATCACCTAGGGACAAATAACTTTATTATGTGACAAAAGCCTTTTTACTAAACAACTAAATTTTATTATCTCGCAAAGTACTCCTAGTTTTATTCTTGCAAAGTAGTTCTAGCATCACACCTACAAAATAGTTTCATACTTGTTCTAGGTAAAGCAAATGTTAAAGTGTGCGTAGAGTTGTATCGGTGGTCGATAGAACTTGAGGGAATATTTGTTCTACCTTTAGCTCCTCGTTGGGTTCGACACTCTTATTTATCGAAAAAGTCTACAAACGATCCCCTATACTTGTGAGTTATCAAGACTAAGAAAAATCGTGACCCACACATGCAGAAATCAAGATCGCCAACCATCTCATAGATATTTAACGTTGGGAAGAGGTAATGTGGCATTAACGTTCTCATATTCAATGGTTATTGGATGTGGGGGGGGGGGGGTAGAAAAAGAATTTTGCATCTCTAAGCTAGTGTAAGAAAAAAATACCGGTTGAAGAAACTCAATGATTATTTTACATAGAGTAATTCTAAGATGAGGTTGACTACGACTGAATTTTACAATCACCTCTACCGATCAGAGGGAACAAATTGAAAGGACGTGGTTTTGGACACAATACCAGTTAGGGTAACACATGCGATGATGAAAAGCTATGTGGTGAAAGAGACACTCTTCTGTGTGTTTCCCACGAAAGCCCCTGGTCTGGATGAGTTGCAAGCACATTTTTTACCAGTGGAATCGCTACTTATGTGGGACTGAGGTGGTTGCCACAGTATTGTGGGAACTAGCAGGAGAAGATTCTTTGTAGAGCATCAATAGAACATTTATTGTTCTAATACTCAAAGTGGCTAGTCCAGATGAGTTTGGGTAATTCAGACCGATCAGCTTTTGCAATGTCATTTGTAAAGTGGCATCAAATTAAGTTGGTGGCGAATAGATTTCACCAGAGTAACTTATATAAGGAGAGGGCGTGGTGCTGGGATTTTGGTAGGGCAGGTAAATCCCTTCATAGAGAGGGGCCAAGGCTTTATAGCGCAAAGAACTCCTCGTAAACCTAAACGAGCAGACGGAGAAAAATGGTGTGATTGGCACGCCTGGCATGAGAAATTACACCAAACATCACCATTTGTAATTCAGCCCGGGCTCGCATTAAGGGCATGTCACGACCACACAAATTATTCAATTAATGATTAGGAACTCAGTAAAAGGATGACCGATCGAGAAACAAAACATTATCTAGAAAAAGGCGCTATAGGCCTAAGCAAACATGCCCTCAAAAAACAAAATCGCCTCGCGGCTTTGGGAAACAAAGAAGGCAGAACACCAAGCAGCTCCATTATGGATACAGATGGGTGGCTTGTCGACGAGAAGTGGGATATTGCCCATGTCATGCCATGCATGCCCCCTCGGCAAGACGTCTTTGTCCACATCAAGATTCAACAAGGAACCCATCTTCGGGGGAATAATGTTCTCCAAACAGGTAAGCCCATGGAGTCCTGCGGAGTGATACGTCTCCAACGTATCTATAATTTATGAAGTATTCATGACATGTTTACAATAGTTTTATATGATTTTGGTATGATTTGATTAGAACTAACCCGGACTGACGTTTTTTTTGCAGAACTACCGTGGTGTTATTTTTGTGCAGAAATAAAAGTTCTCGGAATGCGCTGAAAATCAACGGAGAATTTTTTCTAGAAAATATGAAAAATACTGGAACAAAAATCTACTGGAGGGGAGTCCCGTGGGCCCCACGAGGGTGGGGGGCGCGCCCACCCCCTGGGCGTGCCCCAGTGCCTCGTGGACTACCCGTGGGGCCCCCTGACTTGTTCTCGACGCCAAACTCTCCTATAAATACCCAAACTTCCAAAAATTAACCTAGATCGGAAGTTCCGCCGCCGCAAGCCTTTGTAGCCATGAGAAATCAATCTAGGCCCTCTCTGGCACCCTGCCGAAGGGGGCCATCATCACCGGAGTGCCATCGGGAGGGGAATCATCGTCGCGATGATCGTCTTCATCAACATCACCACCATCATCACCATCCTCATATCTTTTACGTGGTCCACTCTCCCGCACCCCGCTGTAATCCCTACTTGAACATGGTGCTTTATGCCACATATTATGATCCAATGATGTGTTTCCATCCTATGATGTTTTGAGTAGACATCCTTTGTCTTTGGGTTGATTAATGATCTAGATTGGTATGAGTTGTATGTTTTATTTTGGTGCTGTCCTATGGTGCCCTCCGTGTCGCGCAAGCATGAGGGATTCCCGCTGTAGGGTGTTGCAATATGTCCATGGTTTACTTATTGTCTGCGTTGCTTGAGTGACAGAAGCATAAACACGGATAAGTGGGTCACGGCGTATGGGATAAAGGGGACTTGATGCTTTAATACTATGGTTGGGTTTTACCTTAATGATCTATAGTAGTTGCGGATGCTTGCTAGAGTTTCAATCATAAGTGCATATGATCCAAGATGAGAAAGTATGTTAGCTTATGCCTCTCCCTCATATGAAATTGCAATAGTGATTACCGATCTTGTTAACAATTGCCTAGGACAATTCCGCACACCGATCCATCATTATTCCACACTCGCTATTTATAATATTTAGTAATATATTCTAACTTTATGATAACAACACCTACTTTTATTTTTTAGCTCTCCGATATCATGCGAAGTTATCCTCTTCATACCCACAACGTAGTTTCATTTCTCGTTTCTAGTTGGAAGCAAACGTTCGGTGTACGTAGAGTCGTATCAGTGGCACATAGGACTTGAGAGAAAATTGATCTTACCTTTAGCTCCCTATGGGTTCGACACTCCATACTTATCACTTCCACCTTTGGGAATTGCTATGATGATTCCCTGCACTTGGGGATTATCATGGAGTAAGGTGCCCGGCTGCTAGAATAAAAGGAGACCGATTTGACTAAACCTACGACATCAAGATGGGAAGGGTACAAATTGACCAAGGCCGGCTATAAATACCCTATAACCAGATGGCGGATAACTTTTACTTCCACAGCAAAGATGGCAAAATCAAAGCCCTAGTTTATCCCAGAATAGATTCGATCTAAGACATTGTGTCTAGTTCAACCAACTCGAAAACCAGTGCCTCACATTGGAGTTGGTGGACCCACACATTGTACTCGTGGATATATTTTTCCTTGATATAATCCCCGACAAACGGGATTACGGTTTTTAATTGCGTCACAAGGGGCCAAACATGGGTAAAATTGCTCCCCAATGTCTGTCCGATAACTTCAATTATGACCAACTCTCATACAAATCCACGTACATCAACGAACGGTTATTCTGGTACTTTGGAAAACATCGTCGACAATGTCAATCAACCATTCTTAATAATGACATACTAAAATGACAATAGGAAATTTACCATAGCGAGCATCCTTCATCTCAGCATCACCAATAACAAGGTTAGCAGTCTTGCTGCTCTTCTCAGTCTTGGAACACCCATGAACAATGTGAATATGCATATAGGGTTTCGATCAATGATCTTTACCGACTCTGGAGTTGTAGCGGAAGTAGACGATTCGATGTAGATCGTACTTGGAGTCCCTCGAACCGTTGATGATGATCCCGCAAACCGCCCTCGAAAGATCCCCCGGACGGAAGACCGAAAACACAACCTCTCTACTTGGTTGAAGCGTACGACCTTCATGATCTGGCAGCGCTTCGCCGTCTAGATCTAATCGTCGCCAGAGAATTAGAGGGACGGGATTAGAACCACACTTGGCTTCTAATTATGAGGATTAGAAGAAATTTATCTAGCTCTTATTAGTCAACTAGGACCAACTAGAACTAGAACTAGATGAACCAGAGGAGGCTCCAAAACTTGTGTATGCAATAGGGCCAACCTCAAGTATATATAGGTTAGAGGAGGAGGGAGGGGCAGCCGCCAAGGAGGAAAAGACTCTCCTTGGGGCATCATCCATGGGAGGAAGAGTTGGACTCCTCCTCCAGGGAGCTCCTATAGGGCGCCTTATGCGCTGGTTGGCGTAATTGGCGCCCGCTGCAGCTCGCCAGTAGGTCGGCCCATGAAGACGCATGTGCAGTGCAAAAAATTATGTCACGAAAGAACCACCGAAACGATGCTCTCATTAGGATTCGAACATACACCAGTAAGCTCCAATACATGATTGGCTACCCACTAGACCTATTAAGCCCTTACGAAATAATTGCAACGCAAAATATCTAAGTACTATAATTAAGTCGTGCTATTTAGAAAAATAGGATTATTTAGAAAAGAAATGTGAATTTTCTTGAATGTCCACAGATTTCAAAAAACATCACGAATAAAAAAAGTTCATGTATTCAAAAAACATTCACGAATTCAAAAGGCTCATAAAAATTTAAAACAGTTCATCAATTTTCAAAAAAGTTCACAAAATTGAAAAAAGCTTATTGATTTTGAGAAAAAGTTCATCGATTTTGGAAAAAGTTAACCTATTTTGAAAAAAGTTCATTGATTTTGGAAAAAAAATCAACGAATTTGAAGAAAGTTCATCAAATTTGAAGTTCATCGGATTTGAAAAAATTTCATCGAATTCAAAAAAAGTTCATTGATTTTGAAAAAAAGTTTATCGAATTTGGAAAAAGTTTATCAAATTTGAAGAAAGTTCATCGGATTTGAAAAAAGTTGATCTAATTTGAAAAAAATTCATCAAATTTGAGAAAAAATCATTGATTAAAAAAAAATTTATCGAAAATTAAGAAAAAGTTCATTGGTTTTGCGAATAGGTTCACGAAAAATTTGAAAAGTTCATAGAAACAGGAAGAAGAAAAAAAGGTAAAAGGAAAGTACATGGATGAAAAGGTTGAGAAAGGCGTACATATGCACAAGAGGTTGGTTGGCGTGGTGGTTATTGAGTTGAACCCGGAAGGAGGAGGTCGCAGGTTCGATTCTCGCTGCATGTGCGCTGTTTGTGAATAACCCATAAACGGGAGCTTAAGGCGCCATTTAGGGTTTGCCCCGAAATGAGTGGGGCCTCCTAACCGGCGCCTTAGGCGCCGGTTCAAGCAGCTGGGGCGCACACGCCGCTCCTAATGGGCTGGCCCACGATAAGCTGCGCAACAAAAAAAATTATGGCGCTAAAACCCCCCGTAAAAATGATGTTCACGTGAGGATTTCATCTGTGGCTGCCGAGCTTCAGACACTATTCCGTAACCACTAGATCAGCCAGTCTCTACAAACTAAATACATCGCGAAGAACTTTAAGAATAAGTATATAGCCACGCTGCCTACTTCATATAGCTTTTGGAAAAAGAGATTTTTTTAACAAACATGTGAAGAAAATTTAAAAGATCACACATTTCAGAACAAAATCATGAACTAAAAAAAGTTCACGAATTAGAAAAAATCATCGAATTTAAAAAGTTCACAAACTTGAAAAAAGTTCCTCAATTTTTATAAAAACTTTTCTTCGATTTTGACAAAACAATTGATTTATAAAAATTTCATCCAACACTAAAAAAGTTCATCGATTTTAAAACAAAATGATTTTGGAAAAATTCGTCGATTTTGAAAAGAAAGTTCATCCAACATGATTTTTTTATCAAATTTGCAAAAAAAGTTCATCGATTTTGAATAAAAAAGGTCATCGGTTTAAAAAAAAGTTAATCAATTTTTTTTTAAAAAGTTCATGGATTTTGAAAAAAAGTTCATTGAATTTGAAAAAAGTTCATCGAAATTGAAAAAAGTTCATTGAATTTGAAAAATGTTCATCGATACTGGAAAAAGTTCAAAATTTTCAAAAGAGTGCACAAAATGTGAAGAAAAGTTCATCAATTTGAAAAAGTGTTAATGAAATTTGAAAAAAGTTCATCAATTTGAAGAAAAAGTTCACGTATCATTGAACCAGGAAGAAAAAAACAGAATACGGAAAAAAGATAACGGAAAAAGGAAAAGGAAAGTATATAAGATGAAAAAAGTGAACTTTATCAGATGGCGCTACGTGTCCGAGTGGTTATACCATCGGACCTTGGTGAGGGAGGTCGTGGGTTCGATTCTTTTTTCAGCGCACTCGATTTTTTGGATTAAAAACTCATGGGAAAAGAACACTAGCTGGGCCGGCCCAGCGGGGAGAGTGGTGTGTGAGCCCTATACGGGTTGGCCTTTAAGGGGCACTTAAGGCGCCAGTTAGGAAATCCCCCTTCCGCCCTCCAATTCGCCCCCCCCCCCACAAGGAAAGAGTGGGCACCAATTTCACTTGGGCCTTTGTGGCCCAAGCTACCTTCCACCTCTTGGCCTTTTAAGGCCCGTGATATTTAATAAAATATAAAAGCCTTCTAATAATTACTAGAGCCTTATATACCGAAAAAAATTCCACCTATATATATTAATTATCAGGAATACCCCGTATTGCCCGATAAACACCGAAATCTTTCCGGTGACCCCGAAACGCTTCTGGTTCCTCTCGAAACTATTCCAAATATTAATGAAGGCATTCCACAAATAAATCCTCGATACTCTCATCCTACTAACACTCAACAGAACATGATTACCTTAAGCTTATGACCCCGTAGTTTCTGGAAATCATGGACATGAACGAAACCCCTTCGTTCAATGACCGATAGCGGAAACGTGGACATCCTTATCGATCCATATGATTACACGAATGACATTTGAGTGAACCTTTGGTTATTATGTGATGTCCCCCTGCTTCTCAATACTTTACAAAACCCGGCGTGCATCGGTATCCTCCTGAGTCATGCACATGCTCACTATACCGTTGATCTCGTTACCAGTTTTGTTCTTCTTTCTCGTTGAAGTGTTCCGACATCATCGTGATGTAGTCATCTATGTCTGGCCAGATGATGATGGATGTCGTCACACTGAGAGGGCCCTAAGAATATCTCTCCATCGTCGGAGGAGCCAATTGCACTCTCGAGCTATCTAGTCCCTTGACAAACATTTCGATGAACTCGTAAGTTATCGTTATGATCACCTAGTTACAGATGACGTTCGAGCAACCCCAAAGTCCATCGTATGATAGGAAGTGACAAAGATACTCCCATGGTCTGAGGTACTAAAACACATGCTAACACTCTATGTTATAACAATTTATTTTAGACGATATTATCTCAAAGTATAACAAACAAGTTTGGGTCGACCCAGTATGATCGTTCTTCTGACGTCATACACTCAATGTTGTTTCAGGACTATCATTACACTTAACGATATCTTGAGATGCGGAAAACATGATCACCAACAACACTTGAGCCACTCTTAGAGGCAAGATCGGGAACCTATATTTTACCGTTTATCATTCCACACGTGCATATGAGTTTTCCACTGAATCACATATTCCAGGATCATGACAGTTATGGCATGAAATATAAACTCTTAATTACGAAACCAGAAATATAATAATACAATATTATTTCCTCTAGGGCATATTTCTAACAGTATCCCACTTGCACTAGAGTAAATAATCCAGTTAACATTTTTTGTTTAACACCAATGGCAATCCGGTGTTTCTTCATGCTTTGCTTGTGGTATGGCCTTCATCCTATCAGATCTTGACAACTCCATATCCACGTGTATCATTTGCATTTCTGTGCAACTAGAATTCATAATTTGTGTGAAACATGCTTTGTATATATTGAATCACTAGAAGAACTTTTGATTCCTTAGATCGAGCTATGGAATCACTGTTGAGAACAGTGTTCCATTGGCACAATCATTTAGAAACCGTACCATGTTCATAAATTAACCTTTGATTCATCATCCTCTATTTTAGCTTCTAAAGCAACAATATACTCAGCCTTCTATTATAGAATTCACCAAGTAACTTTCTTGGACCAACTCCAACTTACTGTGCCACCATAAATCATTTAACCGAAACCGAAAATCACTTAGAGCAACGATGCAGATCTTTGTCGATGTACTACTTACAATGAACATGTATTGATGTAACTCCTTACAACAATCTCTTCATCTTCTCCTTTTGTAGGAAACATGTTCTCAGTATTTAACAATATTTTCACTATTGTTCTATGATAAACAATTTGACCATTCGGATAACTTTACTCACAACTTACTTGGAGTACTAAACATATCTGGTTGTTTACATACCATGGAACATATTTAACACAAGTGTGATCGATATCATGTATTTCGCTCGTCGGTATTTTAGGATACCGATTCTTGCTTAAAACTCCTTCCACGTGACTTTGACAAGAAACTCTTCTTGTGTATTTATACTAAACTGCTTTAGTATTCTGTCAATGTGCATTTTTGCTATACCCGATTAGACACTACTATCTCCATAGATCATTATGCCTAATAATAGGACTATATATATTGCCTAAGTACTTTACTAAAAAACTAGTTTCAATAAAGTATTAATCTGTGTCAAGAAATTTATATAATTTCCAATCAACAATATGTCATGCACATATAGTGTTAAGAAATATTATCATGCTCCCACTTACTTTCTTGTAAATACAAGTATCTTCGCTTTACTCGATGAAATCAATTTATTTGACTATTTCATCCGTACGAAGATTCCAACTCCACTATGCTTGCTTCATATCATTATAGGATCTCTTGAAGTTTGCACACTTACTAGCATCCTCTGGATCGAGAAAATTATCTTGGACCGTATCAAATATACAACCTTGGTTCTATTTCCATCTCATTGGAATCATTTTGGCATCCATCTATTATATTTCATAATTGAAATATTTAGTAATTGCTAGTTTGACCCGAACTGACTTTAAGTATTGCTATTATGAGATAATCTCATCATAGTCAAGTTATTGATCTTGTCATAAACTATTTGTAACAAGTCAAGCATTATAAAACCTTTTTATCTTTGTGAGTTTATAGATCCATTACAATTCTTTGGACTCTAAGTCTTTTGAAGGGTTCATCAAGTTCTAAACTTGAATTACGTGTATGGATACTATCTCGGATTATTTTGACATATAGTCAATTTCCGGAGTCGGGGCCCATCAATGCTTCTCTGTGAATTATAGGTTCATTATTTGTTCAATAATATTTTGTCTACACACCCTGAAGGTCTGTACGAATCTTTCCAACCTATATAGTTCAGCTGCACATTCGACCGAAGTCTCCATATCTTATGTAGAGGCTTCCGTATCAGTTGCGGTAAGAAATTTTAGAACCACTTCTAGTGTTTCTGTTCTTTGACCTAATCACGAAGATTCTGCAATCTCGTCGATTTGCACTGTCCTCCCACTTACTCTTTTGTGGAAAACAGTTTATTCAAAATTTCCGCACTCTGAGGCAAGACACTTTGCCTTGGCATAGTGATAGAGGAACACCCAGCCGTTTGGGATAACTTACAGAGTAGCACTTATCTTTCAGATTTGATGGCACTCCTTTTCAATGTAAATCCATAGTGTCTAAAGCATGACATTAAAAAGTATATTGGCAAAAATGATTTAATGACATCTTTGATCTCACCGTGTCATACATAGCTTGATTATATCTACTCAAAACATTCTACTCTTAGTAATGTTATGGGAAGTGCAAGCTATAAAGTTCTTTCACAGCTCATTAAACATTCACTAAACTTGTAACCTATTTCTTTCCGCAATCCAATTGTAGAAACACAATTTCATTGCAATAAGTTATACTTCATCCTGAAAAACCTTTTGAAAACTTTTCAAAGGATCCAGATTTATGTCTCAATAAGTAAATATAAATATCTACCTGAGTCATTCTAGAAGATAGATAAATCCACTGCTTGCAACAACTCTTATTGGACTACGCACATCAATATGCACATTTCCAATTATTTGTTGCTCGTCCTTTTATGGCATGTGAACGGTATTTTAGTTTACTTCACTATTTGGACGAAAGCTACAAGTCAGATGATTCATATAGATGACTTCAAAATCCATTACTATGGAATTTCTCCATGTTGGTTCTCCAATGTGACAAAATGCAGTGCCACACGTATGTGGTATTTAATGACCCAAAAGTATAGGGGATCAATTGTACTCATATCAATAAGTAAGAGTGTCAAACCCAACAAGGAGCAGAAAGAAATGACAAGTGGTTTTCATTAAGGTATTCTCTGCAAGTGCTATAGGTAACAGTGACAGGTAGTTTTGTAGCACGATAATTCGTAACAGGTAACAAGTAACAATAGCAGCAAATGTGCAGCAAGGTGGCCCAATCCTTTTTATAGCAAAGGACAAGCCTGAAAGTTCTCTTACATAAAGCAAAGTGCTCTGGAGGGCACATGAGAATTTTCGTCTAGTCACATTCATCATGTTTAGTTGATTCGCGTTCGCTACTTTGATAATTTGATATGTGGGTGGACCGGTGCTTGGGTGTTGTCCTTAATTGAACAAGCAACCCACTTATGATTAACCCCTCTCGCAAGCATCCGCAACTATGAAAGAAGAATTAAGATAAATCTAACCATAGCATGAAACATATGGATCCAAATCAGCCCTTACGGAATAACGCATAAACTAGGGTTTAAGCTTTTGTCACTCTAGCAACCCATCATCTACTTATTACTCCACAATGCCTTCCCTTAGGCCCAAGTATGGTGAAGTGTCATGTAGTGAACGTTCACATGACACCACTAAAGGAAGCAACAACATACATATCATCAAAATATCAAATGAATACCAACTTCACATGATTACTTATAACAAGACTCCTCCCATGTCCTCAAGAACAAAAGTAACTACTCAAAAATCATATTAATGTTCAAGATCAGAGGGGTATTGAATATCATTAAGGATCTGAACAGATAATCTTCCACCAAATAAACTGACTAGCATCAACTACAAGAAGTAATCAACACTACTAGCAACCCATAGGTACCAATCTGAGGTTTTGACACAAAGATTAAATACAAGAGATGAACAAGGGTTTGAGATGAGATGGTGCTGGTGAAGATGTTGATGACGATTGGTCCTCCCACAATGAGAGGATCATTGGTGATTTGATGGTTTTGATTTCTGCCCCCCGAAGGGAAGTTTCCCCGGTGAAATCGCTCCGCCGGAGAGCAAAGGTGCTCCTGCCCAGGTTCCGCCTCGATACGGTGGCGCTTCATCCCGAAAGTCCTCTTATGATTTTTTCTAGGGAAAATGGCATCATATAGGAGAAGATGGGCTCCAAAGGCCTGCCAGGGGCCCCACAAGCTCGGGGGGGCGCCCTCCAGGCTTGTGGGTTCCTGGTGGGTTCCATCCTGGTATTTCTTTCACCAATATTTGTTATATATTCCAAAAAAATTCTACGTAAATTTTCAGGTCATTTGGAGTTGTGTAGAATAGCTATCTCTTTATAGCCCTTTCCGGTCCAGAATTTCCAGTTGCCGGCAATCTGCCTCTTCATGTGAAACTTGTAAAATAAGAGAGAAAAGGCATAACAATTCCATCACAAAGTGAAATAACAATCCAAAATGTAATAAATAACAGTAGGAAAACATGATGCAAAATGGACGTGTCATTATTCTTTTAGTCTTGCAACATTTAGCGTTAGTGTTCTAGATGTTTAATTTTATCATCAATATTCATAACACACATCTTATTCGTAATAGGAGTATGGCCTTTTGTTCGTAACATCAAACAACTATTGTTCTCTTATGAACAATCTCCTTGTAACTTATATGCAAGGGACACAGAGTGTACAAACTCTAAAATGAATTATGACAATAAATACAAAGGTAATATGCTGATGAAAAGTATCATAACTTCTATAAAGTCTTCGACACATATTTTTACCTCATTGGTCATTTAGGCCACTTGTAACTTCTTGCAACGATTCGCGTCAACATGCAATCAAGTCGTTATCCTTGTGATCAACTTTTAACCATGCTACTTGTGAGTTGCGTTGGGATTTCCCCGAAGAGGAGAGGATGATGCACTACAATATAGATAAGTATTTCCCTCAGTTAAGAACCAAGGTTATCAATCCAGTAGGAGAACCAAGCAATAGCAGTACCTACACACAAAATAACAAATACTTGCACCCAATGCAAACAAGGGGTTGTCAATCCCTTGGCGGTTAATTGCAAGGATCAAATCTCGTAGTGATAGATAGATAAATAAAACACAAAATAAAATAAAGTAAAGAAAAATGCAGCCATCCACTCTTAATTTGTTTTGGGTGTTATTTGGATTTACTTCGTCTTTGATATTTATTTGTTTTTCATTTGCTATCGTTACGACGAGTAGGGAGTGACGAAGTTGGACATGGAAATACCAAGGTTACCAAAGAAGGACTCGAATACAAAGGCATGCTTTCTTCTTTGATCATGCTTATCCTATGTTTACAAAATTGCATTGTGTTTTATGGTTACTACATGCATGTTTTTCATTCTCGTAGCTAGCGTGTCGATTGACACATTACCTTGATCCGCTTGTTGCCTATTTACTTGATACATGAGTAGAAGTATATAGTATTCTGGTAGAGTAGAAATGCTTAGCCATGCTTATCACCCTATAGGTGCTTTGTTGAATGACCTATGAGTCATTGACAGTTGAAACTTATCACTAAGCTAGGCAAGTTGGCCTTGTTGACCTTCTCTATCCTCTTCTACTCTGGGTGAAACTTACGATCTGAATACTGGCGCGGGCAACAACTGATTAAAGGATTGAAGGTGTGACACCCTGGTTTTTGCCATCACGATTTTCCTTTGCCTTTTTTTGCTTTTATTTGGAATTTGAGTTAATTCATTTGGACTTAACACTTGCACTACAGAAAAAAGACACTTCCGTGATGATACGTGTTTGTCACAGTAGGTCACGTTTTCTGTCATGCATGTACATCCATGACGATTTTATGACACAATCAAGATAGTCATACCTGTGCTGTCGTAGAAGTGTTCCATGACATTACCAAAATTATCATCACGGAAGTGTCCACTTCCATGACGATAAATCGCGCGTCATAGAAGTGCTTTGTCAAGGGTGACCGACACGTGGCATCGACCGTAACGGCTCGCCGTTAAGCTATCGGGTCCGGTTTTGGATCCGATAACCCGTTAACAGCCCGGACCAATGGGGATTTTCCACGTGTAAATTTCTCATTGGCCGACGGAACCACGTGTGAGCTCCTCGTTGGGACAGATGTCATCCACTCATTGGACAAAAGGCGCCTATGATACGTCGACACGTGGTCGGCCCAATAGAGGCCCATTCCGGTGAAAAGGCCGGCCTAGCTAAAGGCCCACCATGTTTTTTCAGACACTAGTGGGCTGGCCCGTTAACAGCCTGCCATGTTTTGGGTCAAATTGAGGCCCATATCAGATCAGGCCCATTCACAGCCTGCCGATTTTTGGGCCAAATTACGGCCCATATCAGATCAGGCCCGTTAATAGGCCACTGTACCTTTGGGCCCATTCTAAGACAGGTTTGTATTTCAGCCTGTTAAATTCCCATTTACCAGTTCACCCCGATATTAGTTTCGGCCTGTTAGCGGCCCGTGGAGTATCTGGGCCGTTGTCGGCCCGGTTTAACTTTAGGCCATTTAACGGCCCACACAGAAACTGGGCTATTTCTTATCCGAAGTAACTTTAGGCCTCTTAATGGCCCGTGGTCTTCGTGGATAAATTTCAGCCCAACTGGCCTATCGACCTATTAATGGCCCATGTAATAGTTGGGCCTAATTACAGCCCGCGTTGTATCCGGCCTGCTTACAGCCCATCTGGTAATGGCCCGTGACACTTTTGGGCCTATGGCCCGCGTGGATACCGGCCTGCTTAAAGCCCATAATTTTATTGGGCCAAACGGGCCCGAGATATATTTTGGCCTGTTAACTGCTCGTCCTATTTGGGCCAAACATGGGTCTTAGGCAGTTTCGGCCTGTATTGGCCCGTGAATTTTTCGGCTCAACGCTAGCCGAATCAAGGTTTTAGCCTGTTAAAAGCCATTGTATTCTCTAGCCCAGCTGGCCAGAACTTTACTCGGCCTGTTAAAGGCGGGAAACAACCATAAGGTTTAGACCTGCTAATGGCCCAAGATGATTATAGGCCCACGTTTTGGCCCATATGAGTAACGGGCTGCCCTGAAGACCGACAACACTGAGATCCACTGAACCTTCCGGCCTAAATTACATCATACCGACCAAGAATAAACCTAGACTATACAACAAACAAATTACAGCATATTACATCCCCTCGGCATCAAAGTTCGCCGCCAGTGATAATAAAGGGCAACCAGAAAGCAGATTATATAAACTGGGCAGGTCGCCACCAGTGGAAGTTAATAGGCGGACAAAATAATAGACAGAACCGACAACACTTCAACACAGTTCAAGAAAGGTTAGCCCAGCCCAGCAGCTGCAGCGCAAGCAGCTTAGCAACCTGATGAGACTGCGCTTCTTTGGCGCTCATATCCACCAACTTAAGCTGCATAGCATCAATAAACGTCATGTACTTATGGTTAATCTTGCATAGAGATTGGAGTTCTAGTCGTATTTGAGCGGAAGCATGTATTTCTGCTTGAATTTCAGACTGAAGAAGTCGAACAGATTCGGGCGGTGACTTCATCGAGCTTGTGTCATTGAGTAAGTTTGACACTACATCAAGATGTGACTTCGATGCATGCATGCAACTACATCCATTTTATCCTGAAAAACAATGGTTTCTCCCCCTGACTGCTGGGACCCACCAGCTACATCTTCGCACGCAAGGAAATGCGTCCATATTACGAGCAAAAAAATGATTCGCACCCTGACTGCTGGGACCCACCAGCTACATCTTCGCATGCAAGGAAGTGCCTGACAGTCGGGACCCACCTGGTCGAAGCGTACATAGCATTGTCATTCTGGTCGCGAACATGTACGTACATACGATCGGTCTGTCTGCAGGCTGCAGCGATGAACCATGGCCGTGCAAGGAAGGGCACGTGTGATAGTAGAGGCGCGCACGTGTCGTAGTAGAGGCGCACACGTAGCATGTACACGTACGTATAGTGGCCAGGGTGCAAGAAAGTAAATATGGCCACGTACATACATACGGGCGGGGTCTCGAACGCCTACTCGCGCATACGTACGACCAGGGCTTGTGTACATGGCTGTGGCTGGGTCGGAAGAAGAAACTACGTCATCGTCGTGTTCATGGGGAGCCAACCGGCTGGGTCGGAACGGAATGCGTCGTTGTGTTCATTGGGAGCCAACCGGCTTGGACGGAACATCCGATGGGAACGAGGCCTGGCGTACCGCAGAACGGAGGAAACGGCCTTGTGTTCGACCGGCCACTGTCGAAATGGGATCCTGTTCATCGGGAGGGGTCTGGCGTACCGCAAAACGGAGGAAACAAACTTCTGTTGGACCTCCTACGGTCGAAATGGGGTCCTGTTGACCAGGAGGGGTGTGGCGTGCCGCAAAACAGAGTAAACGGACTTGTGTTGGAGCACTACGGTCGAAACGGGGGTCCTGTTCATCGGGAGGGGTGTGGCGTACTGCAAAACGGGACTCCACGAGATATTGTTCATCTCCACCGTCGACCTCCTCCAGCCTCCACGGGGTAATGGTCATCCACCGTCGACCTCCTCCAGCCTCCACCTGCGACTGTTCATCCACGGGCTCCTGTTCATCCAGCCTCCACAGTGCGCTCCTCCACCGGCTACTGTTCAACCAACCCTCTCCACGGGGGTCCTGTTCAACCACCCCTCCACGGGCTACTGTTCAACCAACCCTCTCCACGGGGGTCCTGTTCAACCACCCCTCCACGGGCTACTATTCATCCAACCCTCCACCGGCTACTATTCAACCAGCCCTCCACCGGCTACTGTTCAACCAGCCCTCCACGGGGTCCTGTTCATCCACCTGCTCGATCGATCGGGGTACTGTTCATCGAGTGGCAACGGCCTCTACTACCACGGGTTCCTGTTCATCCAACCCCCACCGGGAACTGTTCATCCAAACCCCCAACAACGCTCATTGTTCATCTAGAGGCAGCATCAATTGGCTTCAGTTAGCAGCAGTAGCGAAGGAATCACTCGGGTTCAGTTAACAGCAAGGGATCGATCGATCGCTCGGGTTCAGTGTAACGCGTAGCCTGCAGTGCAATCGCTCGGGTTCAGTTAGAGCCCAACGCCTCGCTCGGGTTCAGTTAGAGCCCAACGCCTCGCACCCACGCGCATACGTGTATGAGAGAAACGTGCATCGCTCAGCCCCCGACCACCCACCGTAACCGGGAACTCCCTGATATTTTCCGCGCCCTCGCTTCTACCACGGCTTTTTCCGTCATGGACGGCCCAAAGAATGTCATGCAGCTGCGTTTCCGGCCTGCCCAGGACGAAAAGCCCATTTTCTGTCATGATTTTTTTCATAGAAGTAGGACCCCACCACATCTATGATGATACCGGGTTTTGTCACAATTAGCGTCATAGAAGTGTCATAAGTATGACAGAAATTTTTTCGTTCGGCCCAAAATGTCACGGATGTGTCTTTTTTTGTAGTGTTGGGCATTGCTTTGATTTACACCCAAGTGACTCCCTTCACCTCTCACAACCTCTCTTGACCTCTCATTCATCATCACATTGCTTTGGAAAAAAATTCTTCTAAGGAAAATATTCATTTTCACCCTGAAAATGGAATATTTTCACTATCACTCCAAAGCAACCCCTCTGTTTCTTGCTCACAAAAATCTGAGAAAATTTACACACACCCTTTGGATAGTGCCTCATCAGCCTATGCAAAAATATCATGTGGTCATGTGGGCCAATTTTGCTAGGGAAAATCATTTGCATTTTGACCAGAAAATGTAGTTTGTACAACAAGTGCATTATTCCTTGATCTTTTGGAGCTGAATTTTCTTGAGCACCATTACCTTGGTAACCTAGCACTAAACCCCAAAGCTCAGCTCCTAACTCTTTCTGGTTTGATCACAAATTTGGCCACAAGTATCTATCCAAAAACTTTCAGTGATCATTGTGACTCACCCACTCATCATGGTAGTGTGCTCACTCATTTCCTAGACTAAAGAAAGCACGGTCGACAGCTTAGACATGGTTTGGCATCACTTGGGCATCACGTTAACACAATGCGCATGGTGACCGCGTGAGGACACGGGCTCCGGCATGCAGTCGATGCGCTCTGTGCCACGCCCGAGCCTCTGTTTCGCTCGTGCTCGTCTCAGCGTCGAGCCCAGCGTGCCGCACCGCGCCACCGGCCTCGCTTCACCTCCCCAGCACCCTCGCTGCCGCTCGCCGATGCCGGGGCCGCCGCAACGATCACGCGCACGCTGCACCACAGGAGCACAGTGCCCCCAAGCTTGAGTCAGGCCCTCCCGTGCGTCCTGTACTCGTCCCCGAGTTCGAACAATGGCCGCGTGAGCCCTGGAGCCTTCTCCCCATCTCACTGGCGCTCCTTGTCGCCGTGCGCCGCTTCCAGAGAACTCTGACGGAGCTCGAGACCCCCTCCCCTCCGCCTATAAATAGAGCTCCTCCCTTGCCATTTCCAGCACCACACCGCACTCACTCAACTTCCACGCCACTGTAGTAAGACGTAGCCCGGCCAGGCAGGCCTCTGGCTACCGTTCCCGACCCGAGCTCGCCAGCGATCCACTCCTACCGCCCCCATCTCTCCAGTGCTCTTCAAGCTCTACCCACTTGTCTGGCGACTCCCTGGTAAACCACTAGAGCTAGTCGACCTCTCTGGAACCCCTGGAACCGCCTGTCCTTGCCGTCTTCTTCATCTCCGGTGAACCTCACCCGCAGCCGTCGCTGGAGACATGATTTCTAAGCAGCTCCGACCACCTCTTGCCATGCTACGGGTACGAGCAGGTGCACCAGAGCATCCCCTTGCCATCCCTCCCTCTCAGATCGGCCGCCGAGCCCTCCTCGCCGGTGTTCCCACCGGCAACCATCACCCCTCCTCTGTTTCCCTCTCTCTCTGAAAACCCTGACGCATGGGGCCCGCTGTCAGCCTCTCCACTCGCGCCCGAAGCAGTACGAGTGGAGGTGTATTCACTGGAATACGCCTTCAACGTCACCCCCCATGGATTTTCTTTCTATTCAAATTTAAATTATTTTGACCAGAAACTTTGACCAGCTCTAACTCCTAACCTACAAGTCCAGATGAGTTGATTCTTTTGCATTAGTGTTGTATTGAAATATTCTAGCAGCACACCAAAGTTGACATTTTTCCTTGCTGTCTAGAATTTCTGGTGAATTTCAGATGGGTTCTTGATATTTTCTTTTGTTGTTTTTAAATATTTTTAGAAGGAGAAACTTGCCTTGAGGAGAACCAGCAGGAGTGTGACCCTCCTCTGCACTAAGGCAAGCCAGCACAAATATTTGCATGGTGTCATTTCAATAACTATGATTTTCCAACATGAATATTATATATTTCATGCATTTAATCATTTATTAAATATTGCTTATGTTATTTCAATTGCTATGCTTGGAATGTTTAGCTTGCAATAGTACTTGAGTGCATGAGCTAGTGTGATGAAGTAGAGTGATTTTGATAGTATGACTATGGTTTGGTTATGATCGGTATTATTTTCATATATGATTTACCATTTTCACCATGCTAATGACATAACTAAAAATGATTGGGATAAAACCAGTGAGTTAAAACCAGTGTCTCTAAAAGATTAGTACGTAGTGCAAGCAGAGTGATTCTATGATGTTGATCCGTTTCATTTCAGTGATATGTGGATTTTGTTGCATGTCCGATAGTTGCATGCTCATGGCATACTATGACTCGCGTTCTTTTATTTCAAGTTAAAGATGATGATAATTCAACTTGAACATAATGTTGATCGAGTCATGGTGCCACCGAAACGAGCTTCCTAGTGCAACCACATTTGCCTTTATGGGAAGGCCTTTATTCAGTCTGTTGTCATGCCTCCGGTCGGTGCCTCCAACGAGGGAAGGTTATGGGCGTGCGGTACCCTGGCCCGGTAAGCAGGCATAACCTTGTGTGCACGTTGTTGTTGTTATGGTACCTTGTCCCCATTTGGGACCGTTTATGTTTTGCCACGACGGTGGCCATGGATGTAACGAGTTGACACCGGGGCCACCCATGACTTAGCCCAAAGGGGAGTTGGTTGGAGTGGCCGGGAGAGTGTCATGACAATGGGTTGGTTTTGTCGGAATGCCATTGGTCCACCCGAATGGGAGTGCGAGGCCATGGATTCCGTGGTGTGGGTACAGTGTGCTAACCTCTGCAGAGTGTGTGTTAAATCTATCGATAGCCGCGTCCTCGATTACGGACCCAGTTCGTAGTAGGTCACACCATGGATCAACATAAATAATTTAATCTTGCACACTAAAGTTATATGGTTGGCACTAGTTATGTGATGAGATCGTTGGAACCATGAAGATGGTTGTTGTTGAAACCATGAAGATGGTTGTTGTTGGAACCAAGGAGTTGGTTTCCCTTGTGATCCGGGAGTGATCACCGTATTGATGAGATTGGATATGAGGTAACCCGTATGGTAAGCGAGCCCGAGGGACTTGGTGCACAAGCATGTTCACTTCATGAGTAGTATGATGTTTCCTTGTTGCCATGTTATTTCTTGTCATTATGCTTTTACTTGTTGTGAGCTTGAAAGTACATTGAATGTACTGACCTGGCGTGTCATGCCGGCTTTCAGGAAAGTCTTACCAGATCGAAGTGCTTCTTGTCTCTAGACCGTCTCCACATCGGTGTCCCTGTGCTGTGGAGTTCCACTTCGTCGTTGTTCCGCTGCCGCGTAGTTGTCATGATCGAGGCCCCCATCATGTTCATTAAATAATGTACATACTGTTCAGCCGCACCATGTGTGCCACTTGGCTTCGCTATCTGATGTAATATTGAACCTATGTTTCTGCTAGCATCAATAAAGCGGTTGTTTTCTGTACCAAGTTGTTGTGTGTTGCGAGAAGACTAGATCTCTAGGCTGGCAATGCAAGGTAAACCGGTTGCTCTGAGCCATGCTGGCTGTAGGACACGCTAGAGTGCCGACACGTTATTTGAACGGTAGATAGTTTAATTTTGAGTGTCGGTAGTGTTTGCATCTGATTGCTGCATTGCATGCATTTTATTTATTTCTTTTACTAACCGACTAATGGTTGTGAGTGTAGATGGCTCAAGTACCGTATGTGTGTTAGACCTTCTTCGAAGCATATGGCATCGCCTCTACCCTCACAGTGGTGACACGGTATATCGGGTGTACTGGGAGCGCCTAGCAGACTCGGCATACGAGTATCACGCGGTGGTCACCTTGCGCTGCAGTACGACATCTGGTTCATACACCCGTTCTTCTAGGAGTGGTTTTGCTTCTATCCCCGCTCAGGCCATTCAGTTTGCTACATTTGAGATTCTCATTGAGTTACGCTATAATGAGATCCAAATGCAGACCCACCCAGGCTTCTACTACTACCCATCCTTGCACGATGATGGGCGCGTCCGCTTTCTTGTTATGGATCCGGCGGCCGAGAGTCCCGCTCGCCACCTTTCCCGCTATATCACTACTAGCTATCTTCTGATTCACAAGCTGGCCCGAGAGCTAACTCGTGCTCGCACTGCTTTAGTGGCCGCTAGGTCTAGTCCCGCTCCACATTCCATAGGATTTACCCCCTTTATTCCAACAGTTTCTAGCTCGCCAGCTACCCCGGTTACACATTCAAGTAGCTTGGGCACCTTGACCGTGTCTCCCCATAGTGCCACTGCCGAGTGGGCGTCACTTCTCGCTACTCCCGCAAACCCTATGCTCCAGCCTTCTCCCGCACCCACCCCTGAGGAGAGCCCTCGAGGGAGCGTCGTCGTGTTACCTTTAACCCGGAGGTTTCCGTTAACGTCGTCAGTTCAGGATCCGAGTCCGGGTCAGGAGAGGACCCAGCAGGACCAGCAAAGCACTAGATTGTCGGAGTATCCAAGGTTGTCATGATGCCTAGATGTACGGATGTAGTCGTGCTTGTCATGATGTTTCTTTTCATGTATGAGCGTAGTCGTACTCGACATGATGTTTCCTTTCATGTATGAGGCTTATGTATAATTATGTTGGAACTTTTCTCAGTTATTAATCGCCGTGGTTTCTTCTTGCTTTCTTTCGGGCTTGTCGCTTGCTTTTATTCCCCATTTATGGATGTTTCTCATCTCGGTTGCTTAATATTGGAAAAAGCAAACAATAGGATGACGCGGGGAGGCAGCAGCATTCACGCGGGTGAGGATGTCCCTGTTCGTCACTCAGCAAGACAGGCAGGGCATTGCCCCGAACCGTATCCACAACCACCACCTCCACCGCCACATCCGCCAACCATTGAACAGATTATGCGCATGTTCGAAGAAAGAAGAAACAACGATTTGCTTGAACTATTGAAAGTGTGCAGGCTATGGTTGGGCAGAATGGTCAGAATGGCCATCACTCCAAGCTCTCAGATTTTCAAAGGACTAAGCCACCCGGTTTTAATCAAGTTACTGACCCTCTGGAAGCTGACGACTGGTCAAGGACCATTGAAAAGAAATTGGACATTGCTCGTACCAAAGAAGGTGATAAGGTTCCATTTGTTACCCACTATCTGGAAGGAGCCGCAGCTATTTGGTGGGACAACACCAAAGCTATGTGCCCAGCAGATGAAGAAATCACATGGGATAAGTTTAAGGATCAGTTCCGCAAATATCATGTGACGCCCCCGATTTAACCGTACACTAATCATGCACGCAAATGTGTACGATCAAGATCAGGGACTCACGGGAAGATATCACAACACAACTCTACAACATAAATAAGCCATACAAGCATCATAATACAAGCCAGGGGCCTTGAAGGCTCGAATACAAGTGCTCGATCATAGACGAGTCAGCGGAAGCAACAATATCTGAGTACAGACATAAGTTAAACAAGTTTGCCTTAAGAAGGCTAGCATAAAAGTATCAACGATCGAAAAGGCAAGGCCTCCTGCCTGGGACCTCCTAACTACTCCTCGAAGCCGAATTCCATGTAGAATCATCCCCGGGATCTCTAGCTCCTGGACTCCAGCATCTTGTTGCGACAACCAGGTAGAATGGAAAGGGGGAAAAGAGGGAGAAAAGCAACCGTGAGTACTCATCCAAAGTACTCGCAAGCAAGGAGCTATACTACATATGCATGGGTATATGTGTAAAGGGCCATATCAATGGACTGAACTGCAGAATGCCAGAATAAGAGGGGGATAGCTAATCCTGTCGAAGACTACGCTTCTGGCAGCCTCCATCTTGCAGCATGTAGAAGAGAGTAGATTGAAGTCCTCCAAGTAGCATCGCATAGCATAATCCTACCCGGCGATCCCCTCCTCGTCGCCCTGTTAGAGAGTGATCACCGGGTTGTATCTGGCACTTGGAAGGGTGTATTTTATTAAGTATCCGGTTCTAGTTGTCATAAGGTCAAGGTACAACTCCGGGTCGTCCTTTTTACCGAGGGACACGGCTATTCGAATAGATAAACTTCCCTGCAGGGGTGCATCACATAACCCAACACGCTCGATCCCATTTGGCCGGACACACTTTCCTGGGTCATGCCCGGCCTCGGAAGATCAACACGTTGCTGCCCCACCTAGGCACAACCGAGAGGTCAGCACGCCGGTCTAAATCCTATGCGCGCAGGGGTCTGGGCCCATCGCCCATTGCACACCTGCACGTTGCGAGGGCGGCCGGAAGCAGACCTAGCCTAGCAGGCGTTCCAGTCCAATCCGGCGCGCGCCGCTCCGTCGCTGACGTCAAGAAGAGCTTCGGCTGATACCACGATGTCGAGTGCCCATAACTGTTCCCGCGTAGCTGGTTAGTGCATATAGACCAAATGGCCAGACTCAGATCAAATACCAAGATCTCGTTAAGCGTGTTAAGTATCCGCGAACGCCGACCAGGGCCAGGCCCACCTCTCTCCTAGGTGGTCTCAACCTGCCCTGTCACTCCGCCACAAAGTAACAGTCGGGGGCCGTCAGGAACCCAGGCCCAGCTCTACCGGGATGGAGCCACCTGTCCTTTCAGCCCCCTCATCAGAATCACTTGCGGGTACTCAACGAGCCGACCCGACTTTAGTCACCACATGTGTCATTTATAGAGTATATAAGTATATACCCGTGATCACCGCCCAAGTGATCACGGCCCAATAGTATAGCACAGCAGACGGACAAGAATGTAGGGCCACTGATGGAACACTAGCATCCTATACTAAGCATGTAGGATTGCAGGTAAAGGTAACAACAGTAGTAGCAAGGACAGGATATGCATCAGGATAGGATTAACGGAAAGCAGTAACATGCTACACTACTCTAATGCAAGCAGTATAGAGAAGAATAGGCGATATCTGGTGATCAAAGGGGCGAGGGGGGCTTGCCTGGTTGCTCTGGCAAGTAGGGGTCGTCAACTCCGTAGTCGAACTGGGGGTCGCCGGTAGTCTCGGGGTCTACCGAAAAGAAGTAACGGAGGGGGAACACAATAAATAACAGAGCAATCAAAGCAACACAAAGCGTAACATGACAATACGCGGTGCTAGGTGTGCCCTAACGTGGTAGTAGGTGATACCGAAGAAGGGGGGAAACATCCGGGAAGGTATTCCCGGTGTTTCGCGTTTTCGGACAAATGAACCGGAGGTGAAATGTTACAGGTTCACTATGCTAGGGACGCGTCACGGACTAACGGACTGCGTATTTGGATTCATCTCGTCGTTCTGAGCAACTTTCATGTACAAAGTTTTTTCATCCGAGTTACGGATTATTTTATATTAATTTTTAAAGTTTTAAATCATTTTCTAAATTGTTTTAATTCGAAAATTAAATGTTAAATTGCTATGGGTACACAGAAGTATACCCACAGAAGGGCTTGTGTGGCTGACCAGTAGGCCCAGTTGACTTGGTCAACTGCCCAGTCAGCAGGGACTGACTGGTGGGTCCCCTACTGAGTCAGCAGGCTGACGAGTCAACCTTATCCAGTTAAATTGTGGCATGGACCCACCTGTCATGGACTATTTATTCAACATAGGTTAATTAAGCAGTGGGGCCCGATGTCAATGTCTAGGTTAGTTATTCTTAACGTTTTAATTAGCAGGGTAGTTAATGTTAAGTTAAATTAATTAATTACTTAATTAACAATCCTTTTATCTTTTACTTTTATTGCTATTTTCTGTTTTTAATAGAGGTGCGGGCCCTGTTCGTCAGCGGCCCATTCGGGCTAGCCACAGGGGCGGATGGGCGTGGGTGTAGCCACTGGCCGGAGGCCAAGGCGCGGCAAGGCCGCCGGCAGCAACAGCGGCAAGTGGGGCGGGGTCGGGCGCTCGTGCGGAGGCGCGGGTGGTCGGGGGTGCGCAACAGCGCAGCGGCGAGCATGGGGCCGCGAGGCACGCGGGTGCGGCGATGTGAGCCGGCGAGCACGAACAGACAGAGAGCTGCGGGGTGAGGCGGAGCGCGGGCAAGGACTGGCGTGGCGCGCGGCCGGTGAGGCCGAGGCGCGCGAGTGGGTTAGGAGTGGCGACGGCGAGCGCAATGGTTGGCCGGGACGGCAGGGGGCGCGAGCGAGGCGACGGTCCAGGTGCGGCGCGGGGAGGAGGTTGCGGCCATGAGCGCGTGCGCAAGCGGAGAGCGGCGACCGCGACGATGGGGACGGGGAGAGAGGGAGAGGCCGGGGGCCTCACCGTACGGTGTAGGGGAGTGGCAGCGGCTCGAGAAGGAGGACGGGGAGGCGACGGGGGTGGCGCCGACGATGGCGAACGACGTCGACGTCAGGGCGCTCGGGCTCTGCGTCAGCGGCGACGGAGGCTGGAACCAGACGCGGGGTAGGGGAGGTGACGAGGCGGTCCGGTGGGGAGGTGGCGCCGGCGAGGTGGTGGTGGGACGAGGCGGCGATGGGGGGCACCGACGGCGTCGGGGGTGTGCTGCCCCGATCTGGATCGGGATGAGGGGGAGAGACGAGGGAGGGGGAGTGAGGGCGAGTGGGAAAGGGGGATCGGGCTAGGGTTCGGTGCCCCCAGGGGGTTATAGGCCAGGGGAGGGAGTGGGCCGGCCTGGCAGGCCACTGGCTGGGCCAAGGCCCAACTAGCCTGGGGGGTTTTCTTTTTATTTCTGTTTTATTTACCCTTTTGTCTTTTCTGTTTGCTTTTATTTCGTTAATACTTTATAGTTTTACAAAAAATAAAACCCACACCTAAAATGGAGTTACAATTCCAACTACTGTCTTAAAAAGTTTTACCCCTGAACAAAATAGTTTAATATTTTATAAAATTCAAAAGGCATTTATTTAATTGTTTTAGCTACTGTTTTATTCATTTTAGTTTACTTACACATTTTATAAAAGTGTGGTTTCTTGACAATAATTACCTATGCATTATTTGGCACCAATCGAACATTTTAGTTTTAATATTTGAAAACTTTTGTTGTTTGTCTTTATTTTAAATTTGAATTTGAATCATTTTTTCAACCATCGCGAGATTAACTACAGTGACAGCGGTGACATGGCATCATTAGGAGAGGGTTACTGTAGCTTAATTATCCGGGCGTCACAATTATCCTCCACTACAAGAAATCTCGTCCCGAGATTTAAGAGGGGAAGTGACAGGAAAGGGATTTGGTCACGAAATTCTAACGAGCGTCCTCGATCTTGGTTGCTCTTCTCGAAGCGGTTGATCCATTACGTTGATGTCTTCATTTTCTTGCTTCAGGTCATCATGATGAAGCTAGCATCCTTTCCTCGGGGACTCCATCGTACTGACGAAAGGATAGGAGGGAAAACTACAAGGACAGGTGTCTGCAAGGGCTGATATTCGGCAATTAGCTCTCATCAGATTAAACAGAACAATGGAAAGGAAAATGTGTTCAAGCACATATTTCAGGGATATATCCTTCCCAAGGACAAGCCAAGCAAGATATGCATGACAGGATATAATGTAGAAAACTCATTGGGGTAAGCGGAGAGAAATTTCAAGACATTACCCATACAACGGTGTTTGGATAATTGAGCAGGAAACATTTAGCATTGGGCTCCAAATGTTCTTGTTGAAAATCGGAGTATCACAAACATGCTTCGAGATAGCATCGACATGGACTTCAAGCAAAGGTCAGACTTTGGAAACACAAAGGATCCATCAGGAATAGCTTGTGGAATAAGGCTTACAATTTCCTCATGGAAGAATCGCTAAGCTTGCTAAAAGGAAACTATAACAATAGGTCCTCTGGCCAGTTGTGCTAGGCATGACATCGCCCTACCGGGTCATATAAAGACCAATGTATAACTCTTGGAAATATGTTCCAACCATCATATTTGACCGAGGTTCAGATCTGATTGGTGTCAGGATACCTCAGACTCAGGATGTCTGAGAAGAAAGGTGCAACACAAATTGATGGGATGACATTGTAAGATTCTCGGGAAATGAACTATGAAAGCAAGTTCCGAAACAAGAGTTCATCATTAAACCAAGGAGAGGATGAGAGGGTGGCTGATGGACTCAGCGACAATTCCTCGAGATTTCCAAAAAGAGGGATTTCCACACTTATGTGAACAAGGAGATAACATTTGTCAGATCAAATGATATAATGAGGTATGCTCGAGGAAAACATACACAATTAAACATTGGTTGAAAGGTGCACCCGAAATATGGGCTTAGGTAGAATGATCTATGTTAGAACGGTGATTCGATAACCAATGGTCTAAGAATGAAATATCGACCATTAACTTCAAAGCAATAGGGTTGCTAGAAGTTTTGAAGTTGCACATCATAGTTCAATTGTCGGTTTTCCGGTTAGAAACAACACGGGGATCAGAATACAAATGGAGATGGCGAGAAGTATTACTATATCAAGAATTCTCAAGAGGTGGAGAAATTCTCACAATATCCTTGACATAAAAGATGGTAATACTCCAAGGTAGAACATAACATAGGTTGGATAGCAGGGAAATCAAGATACAACACAAAATATGAACAAGTTTGTGTTGGGGGGAAGGCAAGAATGTTGTCGATGATAACACAACTCTTCGAGGGCAAGGATGGTATTTCTCTTCATGAATCCGATTGATATCCAGGACAAGCTCATAAGGTTGATTATGACCACGACACATTTGTCGAGAGATTTCAAGAAGATGTAATCAATTAGCGACGACATCAAGTCAATGGAATGATGAAGCAAAAGGTTATTGGAACCATGGGTACGACACAACTCGAAATCAAGCTTGTTGTTCAAGGCGAAATGATATGATGAGGAAGATCGACGTAAGCTTAGCTCATCATCAAAAATGATGCTCCGGGAAGAAGGACCAGGTAGCACAGTTAAAATTTAGCACGATAAGGAATAGACAATCAGGCTAGGAATGACTTGAAGGATTATTAAACTCATAAGCAACGAAAATTACTTAGGGTTATCGAACCGGAATGCGGAATCGGTTCACATATCGGTGTTCTCGGTTGACGACAATCCAGAACCCGTGGAGTGACTATGATGGGAAAAGGTACTACTTCATCAGAAACTCATAAGATGAATTGCAATGGGTTGATATCCTCGAGATACCAGGGGGTAATACTCGACGACAAACCAAAATAGAGGTTGGACTGGGGTATTGCTCTTACAGAAGACAAGTGCTTAAACTTGTACGAGAAATGGTATTTAAAGGAGAACATGGTCGGAACCACGTCCACGGATACCAGATGAAATTATTACAAGGGGATAATTATTTTAAGAGAAGCTTCCATGATAAGGTATACATCGTGTCCATGGGCATGAACACAGGGTTCAAGGTCGACTCCCACTTGTTCAACGCATAACCTTTCATTTACCTCTCGTATTTCGGAAATGACATTAGTTGTTGAAAGTTTTTATCTGATGCAATACCAGATAAGTATGACCCGTGAAATCTTTCGGGTTCACACGGATTAGCGAAGGTGTAGGTTCAACCCATCAGGGCATCTTAGGAACATATACCACAAACTTCGGAGTAAATAATACAAGCTCAAAAGTAGAGCATGGTTCACAAAGCAGAGGATACAATTTACCAAAGGCATCATGTATCCGAGGAAAAGCTCACAAGCTTATTTAATATGGAGGACATTGTCGGATAAAATTCGACAGAAGGGTCTGGTGGTCCACAAGGGATCTGATGTGAGCATCAGTACTCAACCAGAGGAAGAAAGAATGCAAGGAGATCAGATTATAGAAACAACTGACTAACTCAAAGCTCAATGCAAAGGATTTATAATTTCAAATTCAAGGGATCAGAAGCAAACGCTCTGATTGAGGATGGATAAGTCGAGTAAACTTACGGGTACAATCGATGGCAAATTTGATTGGTCGAGATCCAGCTCATGTTAAAAATGATGTCTGAGCCGGAAGGATGAATTCTAGGATCTGATTGAGGATTGCGAGCATTCGCAACATATTGAATCAATGGACGCAAAAAGATAATGACAAAGGGTGCCAATAAGATTTCGAGACTTATGGGATTAATGATAATGCTAGTAAGAAAGAATTTCTAGAGCAATAGGCTCCTGAGGATTTTTGGAAGATCGAATAGTATTTTGAAGACTATTGTGAAATACATGAATCAACTGGGGATGAGTCGATACTCGGTAGGTGCGAGTAATTATCCGTATGGGTATTTCTGCGGCAAGGAACTACAAGGCAGTGGTACAAGGGATTCTTAAAAAGCCGGAGAGCAATTCGATGTATCTGGTAATAACAAGAGAAACTCAGACTAATTGTATGAACAACAAGTGTATGTTGTTATCCATATGGATAAATCGGTAGTAGGGAATTGAAAAGGCAGAGGACACAAGGGTGTCGGGAATGATCGAAGAGTATCTTCAACATCTTCTGGTGCAGTCAACGACCATCTGTGATAAAGGGCTCTCCGGGAGAAAGTATTTACGAGAGCCTACAGTTAGTCTTTTTAGCAAAATCATTTAACCCGAATAGGAGAGAGATCAGAGTCCCAGAGTATAGGCAAGGAGTAAAAGATCCTAATACCACCCAATGGAGACGTGGGCCCGTAAGACACACAGCCATGTTAGTAAAAGTTTTGTAATGTCTAGACTCGACTTCGGCCAAGGAGTGTGGAAAGGGGGATTCCTACAGGCAGTTGGCTCTGATACCAACCTGTGACGCCCCCGATTTGACCGTACACTAATCATGCACGCAAATGTGTACGATCAAGATCAGGGACTCACGGGAAGATATCACAACACAACTCTACAACATAAATAAGTCATACAAGCATCATAATACAAGCCAGGGGCCTCGAGGGCTCGAATACAAGTGCTCGATCATAGACGAGTCAGCGGAAGCAACAATATCTGAGTACAGACATAAGTTAAACAAGTTTGCCTTAAGAAGGCTAGCATAAAAGTAGCAACGATCGAAAAGGCAAGGCCTCCTGCCTGGGACCTCCTAACTACTCCTCGAAGCCGAACTCCATGTAGAATCATCCTCGGGATCTCCAGCTCCTGGACTCCAGCATCTGGTTGCGACAACCAGGTAGAATGGAAAGGGGGAAAAGAGGGAGAAAAGCAACCGTGAGTACTCATCCAAAGTACTCGCAAGCAAGGAGCTACACTACATATGCATGGGTATATGTGTAAAGGGCCATATCAATGGACTGAACTGCAGAATGCCAGAATAAGAGGGGGATAGCTAATCCTGTGGAAGACTACGCTTCTGGCAGCCTCCATCTTGCAGCATGTAGAAGAGAGTAGATTGAAGTCCTCCAAGTAGCATCGCATAGCATAATCCTACCCGGCGATCCCCTCCTCGTCGCCCTGTTAGAGAGTGATCACCGGGTTGTATCTGGCACTTGGAAGGGTGTATTTTATTAAGTATCCGGTTCTAGTTGTCATAAGGTCAAGGTACAACTCCGGGTCGTCCTTTTTACCGAGGGACACGGCTATTCGAATAGATAAACTTCCCTGCAGGGGTGCACCACATAACCCAACATGCTCGATCCCATTTGGCCGGACACACTTTCCTGGGTCATGCCCGGCCTCGGAAGATCAACACGTCGCAGCCCCACCTAGGCACAACCGAGAGGTCAGCACGCCGGTCTAAATCCTATGCGCGCAGGGGTCTGGGCCCATCGCCCATTGCACACCTGCACGTTGCGAGGGCGGCCGGAAGCAGACCTAGCCTAGCAGGCGTTCCAGTCCAATCCGGCGCACGCCGCTCCGTCGCTGACGTCAAGAAGAGCTTCGGCTGATACCACGACATCGAGTGCCCATAACTGTTCCCGCGTAGCTGGTTAGTGCGTATAGACCAAATGGCCAGACTCAGATCAAATACCAAGATCTCGTTAAGCGTGTTAAGTATCCGCGAACGCCGACCAGGGCCAGGCCCACCTCTCTCCTAGGTGGTCTCAACCTGCCCTGTCGCTCCGCCACAAAGTAACAGTCGGGGGTCATCAGGAACCCAGGCCCACCTCTACCGGGATGGAGCCACCTGTCCTTTCAGCCCCCTCATCAGAATCACTTGCGGGTACTCAACGAGCCGACCCGACTTTAGTCACCACATGTGTCATTTATAGAGTATATAAGTATATACCCGTGATCACCGCCCAAGTGATCACGACCCGATAGTATAGCACAGCAGACGGACAAGAATGTAGGGCCACTGATGGAACACTAGCATCCTATACTAAGCATGTAGGATTGCAGGTAAAGGTAACAACAGTAGTAGCAAGGACAGGATATGCATCAGGATAGGATTAACGGAAAGCAGTAACATGCTACACTACTCTAATGCAAGCAGTATAGAGAAGAATAGGCGATATCTGGTGATCAAAGGGGGGGGGGCTTGCCTGGTTGCTCTGGCAAGTAGGGGTCGTCAACTCCGTAGTCGAACTGGGGGTCGCCGGTAGTCTCGGGGTCTACCGAAAAGAAGTAACGGAGGGGGAACACAATAAATAACAGAGCAATCAAAGCAACACAAAGCGTAACATGACAATACGCGGTGCTAGGTGTGCCCTAACGCGGTAGTAGGTGATACCGACAAAGGGGGAAACATCCGGGAAGGTATTCCCGGTGTTTCGCGTTTTCGGATAGATGAACCGGAGGTGAAATGTTACAGGTTCACTATACTAGGGACGCGTGGCGGACGAACAGACTGTGTATTTGGATACGTCTCGTCGTTCTGAGCAACTTTCATGTACAAAGTTTTTGCATCCAAGTTACGGATTATTTTATATTAATTTTTAAAGTTTTAAATCATTTTCTAATTTGTTTTAATTCGAAAACTAAATGTTAAATTGCTATGGGTACACAGAAGTATACCCACAGAAGGGCTTGTGTGGCTCACCAGTAGGCCCAGTTGACTTGGTCAACTGCCCAGTCAGCAGGGACTGACTGGTGGGTCCCCTACTGAGTCAGCAGGCTGACGAGTCAACCTTATCCAGTTAAATTGTGGCATGGACCCACCTGTCATGGACTATTTATTCAACATAGGTTAATTAAGCAGTGGGGCCCAATGTCAATGTCTAGGTTAGTTATTCTTAACGTTTTAATTAGCAGGGTAGTTAATGTTAAGTTAAATTAATTAATTACTTAATTAACAATCCTTTTAACTTTTACTTTTATTGCTATTTTCCGTTTTTAATAGGGGTGCGGGCCCTGTTCGTCAGCGGCCCATTCGGGCTAGCCACAGGGGCGGATGGGCGTGGGCGCAGCCACTGGCCGGAGGCCAGGGCGCGGCAAGGCCGCCGGCAGCAACAGCGGCAAGTGGGGCGGGGTCGAGCGCTCGTGCGGAGGCGCGGGTGGTCGGGGGCGCGCAACAGCGCAGCGGCGAGCATGGGGCCGCGAGGCGCGCGGGTGCGGCGATGCGAGCCGGCGAGCACGAACAGACAGAGAGCTGCGGGGTGAGGCGGAGCGCGGGCAAGGACTGGCGTGGCGCGCGGCCACTGATGCCGAGGCGCGCGAGTGGGTTAGGAGTGGCGACGGCGAGCGCAATGGTTGGCCGGGACGGCAGGGGGCGCGAGCGAGGCGACGGTCCAGGCGCGGCGCGGGGAGGAGGTCGCGGCCATGAGCGCGTGCGCAAGCGGAGAGCGGCGACTGCGACGATGGGGACGGGGAGAGAGGCAGAGGCCGGGGGCCTCACCGTACGGTGTAGGGGAGTGGCACCAGCTCGAGAAGGAGGACGGGGAGGCGACGGGGGTGGCGCCGACGATGGCGAACGACGTCGGCGTCAGGGCGCTCAGGCGCTGCGTCAGCGGCGACGGAGGCTGGAACCAGACGCGGGGTAGGGGAGGTGACGAGGCGGTCCGGTGGGGAGGTGGCGCCGGCGAGGTGGTGGTGGGACGAGGCGGCGATGGGGGGCACCGACGGCGTCGGGGGCGGGGCGAACGGCGCCGAGCGCAGGTGCGCTGCCCCGATCTGGATCGAGATGAGGGGGAGAGACGAGGGAGGGGGAGTGGGGCGAGTGTGAAAGGGGGATCGGGCTAGGGTTCGGTGCCCCCAGGGGGTTATAGGCCAGGGGAGGGAGTGGGCCGGCCTGGCAGGCCACTGGCTGGGCCGAGGCCCAACTAGCCTGGGGGGTTTTCTTTTTATTTCTGTTTTATTTTCCCTTTTGTCTTTTCTGTTTGCTTTTATTTCTTTAATACTTTATAGT